>NC_086363.1:2438289-2545789 GCF_036324505.1 Eleginops maclovinus | reverse complement strand
GGGGTTGTCCCTTTCCTGTAGTGTGCTATATATAGGTTTTAGTGCCTGTAAATGGTCTGCAGAGGCTAAAATCCTTGTGTACTCGCCTCAATTGGACTTTATTTGTTTACTTTTGGAACACAGTGACATCACTGTGTAACACTCCAAGACATTGTACCTGATATGCTAAGGGCGAGTGCTTTGATTTACAGAGGAGTGTATTCACTGCAGTGGTGAGAACTACAGAGGGAAAATCTCCACAACAGAAAACGGCTACACCTGCCAACACTGGGACTCCCAGAAACCTCACAACCATGGCTACATCCCCAGCGCGTAAGACCACAAAACAGCACAAAATATCCATCAACCACAAGCGGGACTTGATCGTATTCACCTCCTAAAGAGGATATGTTGTTGGTTAGGTTTTTTGTTTGTCAGCAGGATGACATACAAACTATTGGCCCATTTTTTCATTAAAAACTTGCTGAAAGCTTTCCTTTTTATATTGATTAAGTTCTTATTTTATAAAAGTGTTTTTATTATTTCTTTGTAAACATTTTGTTTTTATTTTTCATAAAACTATGTATTTATTGTTATTATTATTATAACTTTTGTATTAATTTTATTCATTTATTATAAATGGGGAAGTATTTCTATTCTGATTATTTTACATTTTCTTGTTACCATCACAAGATCTTAATAAAAGCAGCCTTATCATCTTTGAGCCCTGCGGAAAGTGCTGTACCAAAGTGTCATTTATAACAAGTATCACTGAATTTCTGCAGCTTCCAAGTTCCCTTTAAGTTAATAAATGCATTGAGGAATAAAACAAATGTTTTTTGTACTGTAGCTTAATTCTCCTGTTTGATTGATCCTTTTTTTAGTCTTCCAGAGAAATATCTTGAGGAGAATTACTGCAGGAACCCGGATGGAGACCCCAAACCCTGGTGCTTCACTACCAGCCCGTCCAAACGCTGGGACTTCTGCTCCATTCCCCGCTGCAGTAAGTCTAACAATCTCAATATCTTTCACACTTTTACCCATTTGTAACACCTAAAATGCATGGCTAAATGCATGTGCAAGCTTCTAGAAATATATATATTATAAACATGTACACTCACCCTTTGACATGTCGATGCACCCATGAGCAAGATGTTTAGTGGCTCCATACTGCAGGACCATCACACTGTCCCACACTGCAACCTGAGGAACAAAACAAAACACCATACAAAATGTTAATACAGAATATAAGTTGCCGATGTGAGGATTTCACAATTCAAATATAAACATACTGTAAAAGATCAATTGCTTTACAGAAAATGAGTCCTAAGAAATTGTAAAAGTTCCTCCATTTGCAGCTTAAAGACTTTCTGTACAACACAACTACTTTCTATTGTTTATAATCATGTTAGGTATACATGTCAACGATAGTCTGTAATATATGTCTTGAAGTAGAAACAGAAAAAGCATCCAAAACAAAACTATCATTATAAAATGATTTCTGTTTCCGGTTTTATTTTGAAAATCTAGTCACTCCTTTGAGATTTCCCGCCTGATTTTTGTACACTTTATTTTCTAAACTCTCATTGTAATTTGACTTTTTCCAACACTGCCATTGCCTCCGTTGTTTCCCCTGTGAGACCTATAACTAACCTTCCTCCTCTCAGCGTCCGAGCCCCCCACCATCGTCCCGGAGCTGACCTGCGCCACCGGGGAAGGAGGATCGTACCGCGGCACGGTAGCGGTGACGGAGTCCGGGAAAACGTGCCAGAGCTGGTCCACTCAGACTCCACAGAAACACAACCGCTCTCCGGAGAACTACCCCTGCAAGTAAGAGCTGCTGAAACCACTTAAGTTGTTTTAATTTTTAAGTAATGCATCACTAATTATAATCCAGTGAAATGATTCAAAGAGAACCACCATTCTGCATACTGTATGTATTTAAGTATATTTGAATGCATTGAAACACATTTCTACTTTCACTTAAGTACAATTTTGAGTGCCAGACTTTAACTTGTGACACTATTTATTCTGTGGTATGATTACTTATTCTTAAATATATTTTATTGTTTTAGTTGACCTTTTTTCATGAATATTTCTGGGGGGGTTTTTTCATCAGAGGCCTGGATAGCAACTACTGTCGTAACCCGGACAATGAGAGGAGGCCCTGGTGCTACACCACCGACACTGAGACTCGCTGGGAGTACTGCACGGTGCCGAGCTGTGGGGATGCAGCTGGACCAGGTATAACTCATCATGATGATGACCTGCAAATACCAGAACTTGTATCTGTGCACTCTCAGATAAAAAGAACCAACTAATAGGCCATAAATATTGAATTCATTACTTTTGTAAGTGCAAAGAGCTGTATAAAAATGCATCATAAAATCCCTCTTGTCTTCTGGTTCCTGCCGCAGATGAGCCAGTGATCCCCACGGAGGAGGAGGACTGTTACGTGGGAGACGGGACGAGTTACAGAGGAGTTACGTCAGAGACCATCAGTGGAAAAAGATGTCAGAGCTGGAGCGCCATGACGCCTCACAGCCACAAAAAAACTCCACAGATCTTCCCCCAAGCGTGAGCATCAAAAAGCAGCATAAATGTTGCCTGTAGCGTATATATGTGCAAAAATAACGCTGGTTTTATAGTTTACATTGGTTCAATTTCAGAATATTTTAACACTTCTCCTACAGTCAAGCTTGTGATTCTGCACACATGAGCAGAGCAGCAATAATCCAAATGTTATCGACATTAAATACTCTGAAGAACAAGATGCATGAGTACAATTAAAACTCTTATAAACGACACCTGCCACCTAATAAAAGGAGATACAGTTTTAGAGAAAGCCATCAATCATTAGTTCCTTCCCTGGTTTTATTCTAGTAATTAAAATATAAAAACCTTCTAGGACCTTCTAAGGGTTTTCTCTTTCCACAGGGACCTGAGGAGGAATCTGTGCAGGAACCCTGATGGAGACCGGGCCCCGTGGTGTTACACTACAGACCCCAGTGTCCGCTGGGAGTACTGCAACCTGGAGAAATGCGTCGCCAATCCTTCGGGAGCAGTGAATCCACTGACACCTGTAAACCCTGAGGTCCCCACTCCGGCCACCACACAGAAAGGTTCACTATGAGACTTCTACCCGTGTGTTTGTTACGTTTCTAGCCTGGTATTATTCCTAATCCTCTGTCTGTTGCTGGGTAAGACTGTAAGATAGGAAATGGAGACACGTACCGGGGTCAGACCTCCTTCACCGTGCTGGGTGTCACCTGCCAGGCCTGGACTGCACAGAGCCCCCACTCACACAACAGCTTCACCCCACAAACACACCCCACTAAAGGGCTGGACGGAAATGTAAGTGTGTGTGTGTGTTCACAGTTGAACCATTTAGCAAAGTGTTTTAGATTAAAAAATCACCCAGCATTCAAATATGTGTGTGTGTGTGTGTGTGTGTGTGTGTGTGTGTGTGTACAGTACATAAATGCTTGTGCAAGTTGGATAAACTGTGAAGAAAACTGTTCATCATCAACCAATATTTGTTTCCACTTTTTTCTGTGTTTCATCGTTGAATTTGTTTCCGTTTTATTGACTGTCTTTGTTTCTCACTTTCAGAGCTGCAGAAACCCGGATGGAGATGTGAATGGACCTTGGTGCTACACAACTGACAGGAACAAGAAATGGGACTACTGTCAGATCCCCGACTGTGGTACGTGAACAAGCCTTATATCAGTTGTCTGGATGAAAATATTGGATGGATTGCCATTAAATTTGGTGCAAACATCCATGGTTCCCAGAGGATGAATCTTACTGATTTTATTCATCTTAAATCACATGATGCTCCCAAATTGTGGCCCTCCTGTGAGAATTACCTCTCTCTTTGCAGCTGGAATGGATTGCGGGACGCCGGTCACCAAACCCAAGCGTTGTTTCGGTCGGATCGTGGGCGGCTGCGTGTCCAAAGCTCACTCCTGGCCCTGGCAGATCAGCCTCCGGACCAAGTGAGTCAAAAGCAACACTGAAGGACTATTCCAAGTGATGTTCAACATTTGCACAGATAAAGACTGGCTGATACAACATGCAGAAAGGAGCATATTATATCTGTCTTCTTCCTACTTTAACCCTCCTGTTACATTCGGGGTCAAATTGACCCGTTTTAAAGTTAGAACATTTAGGAAAAATATTTTTGTATGAAACTTCTTCTGCTTGCCTTAATCAGTGCAATAAACATGTCAAATGAAAATGGTTCATGTCATGTATTTGCAACCCCCCCCCCCCCCCCCAATGTTTATATCACAGAGATTGTATTTGAGTCAATCTGACCCGGCAGTGCAAGTAGAAGCTAAAAGGGGTCAGAAGTGCAAATGTGATACATATATTTTACACACACACACACACACACACAGCATATTTTTGTAAATATATGCCACCTGGCAGGGAAAGAAGTTCGAATCTGATGCATGGGAAAACTCCTCACACACTGGGACTCGTGCAACATTACACTCTGCACGTGCAGTATAATCAATTGCAAGGCCCTATAAGCATTGAATCTTTTGGCCATCTTGGTCCGTTGTGATGAGGAACCACACTGGCAAAGCTATACTTATTGTGTCCTGTCGTCCAATTTGAGACTGGGATAGAATATGAAAAAATAATCATTGCTTCCAACAAGACAGAGGGTAACATGTGCAGGAATGTGAGAGCAGACAGGTGTCAGTGCTTGAATTTCGCAACAATGCTGCAAATAAAATGTATGTTATGCAAAACTAATGTATTTTATATCTAGTTTTTGCCAATGTACAGAAAAATGTGTTTGAATGTGTATTTTTTGTGAGTGAATTATCCTAATGGAACCATGATCTGTGAGAGGTGAATTGCACTAAACATTGATTGAATTGATAGTAATAAGAGGTACAAACAAAAAATTCAGGATGTTGGGGTTTCTGACCATTTTTGAATAATTCAACATGCAATGGGTCACATTGACCCAGGAATATTTTGGCTGTCACAGAAAAAGGAATATAACAGAAGGGTTAACACATTTCTGTTTTTGTTTTCTACCAGCATGGGAGTTCATTTCTGTGGAGGAACTCTGGTCCACCCTCAGTGGGTTCTGACTGCTGCTCACTGCCTGGAGAGGTCAGAGAGAACATTAACAACATATAAATACTAAACCTTTACCTACACAATCATTGGATGACTGAAGTGTTTATAAATGCGTTGTTCAGGTCTAAGCGTCCTGCGGCCTACAAGGTGCTGCTGGGCGTTCACACGGAGCGAGCCAATGAGTTGTCCAAACAGGACAAGAACCTGGATAAGCTGATCTTGGGACCCAACGGAGCTGACATCGCTCTGCTGAAGCTGCAGAGGTGAGTCTATCCTCCTACCACCACTGCTAATACTAGCTATAGCATTACTTAGAAGGTTTATTTACTCAGAAATGGTACTTTAATTTATACTTTAGCTTGGGATTTCAACCAAAGCCACTTATAAAAAAGAGGAATAAAGCATGAAGATACAAACCGAAGTACACTAGCTTCAAATACAATCTTTTAAAGTGCTTTTTACTGAAATAAGAAAGTAGTTTTAGGTTATTGGCCAAGGTGTAATTGATGTTTTTGAAATAGAAACAATCTGAACATTGGATGAAGCTATAGGTTCAAAACACTCGTTATTTATATTAAAAACTAAGAGTCAAAGTGTCTTAGAAATCTTTTCGATCACACAGTCAATCAGAAAGATTGTTAATTAAACATGAATTGATTCTACTTTACTTGTTACTCTGGGGTGTTGCTGTATTGAACCACTTCCTCCTCTACTGTGTGATTTCAGTCCTGCGATAATAAATGACAAAGTGCTGCCGGTGTGTCTGCCGGAGAAGGACTTCATCGTTCCCAGTGGAACCGAGTGCTATGTAACCGGATGGGGAGAAACTCAAGGTACTGTTTGTGTGTGTGTGTGTGTGTGTGTGTGTGTGTGTGTGTGTGTGTGTGTGTGCGCTTGTACTGTGATATCTTAGGTGATTTTTTTTTTTATGTTAATAAGGGCCTTAATTCCTCTTTAATAATGATTTTTTTATTGCCTAAAGTCCAAAATAAGATAATACAAATATCTCCAAAAGGAGGGTCAAAGTTCCAGTGATTCTCTCTCAGTTTGCTCTATAATCCTTTAATGAAAATTCCAGGATCGAATGTTTTTACAGCCTTTTCTGTAGCAATTTTGTAGGGAGTGATGCCGTACTTAAGCCAAGTTTTTAGCCTACAAACAAGGCACTGGCTAATTCTGTGTGTGTGTGTGTGTGTGTGTGTGTGTGTGTGTGTGTGTGTGTGTGTGTGTTTCAGGGACGGGGGGTGAGGGTGTCCTGAAGGAAACAGGTTTTCCCGTGATCGAGAACAAGATCTGTAACCGTCCCTCGTACCTGAACGGCCGAGTCAAAGATCACGAGATGTGTGCCGGAAACATCGAGGGTGGAACCGACAGTTGCCAGGTAGGAAAACACTAAAGAATATAAGCCAGATCCTTAAACTGTCTTACTACCAAAGTGAATTGTGGGTAATGTAGGAGCCATGTTTTTACGAGGAGGACTCAAGACAAAACAACTCAAATGAAAGACAAAGTACACCTCTCTCCCCCTGCAGGGCGACAGCGGCGGCCCCCTGGTGTGTCACGCTCAGAACCGCTACGTCCTGCAGGGCGTCACATCCTGGGGTCTCGGATGCGCCAACGCCATGAAGCCCGGCGTCTACGCCCGAGTCTCCAAGTTTGTCGACTGGATCGACAGAACCATCAAAGCCAACTGAAGAACGTCCGACAAATACTGAACAGCATCGGTTGCAGAGGGAGGGACTTTTCATCGAGCTTTTTGAAGATACTTTAACGTGTTAGTACTGTTCTGCTCCAAGAAAGTTAGTAGTCTGAGATTATCGGTTAAGAAGAGGTGTTTTATTACCTGTGGTGGAGAAAATCTAATAAGCAAATAGTGATTTTTCACAGTAAGAGCTGAAAAATAAAACCTAAAACAAAGGAAATTGTCGCGTTTTAAAGGTTTTTTTGCCTAAAGTGAATATGTCTACACACACACACACACACACACACACACACAGTCACACAGTTGTTGTGTCCTTGTTGTTCGTCAGGTCGGAGTTTAAAGGCTTCTTCAGTTGTTGGTTCTCCATGACATTCTTCTTTTTCCTGGGAGCAAAAACACACACAAATCATTCAATTAAACACAAAATAATAATTACTTAATTTCTACATTTTCAATTAAGGTCTTAAATGCTATAAAGGTGAATCACTCATCATGATTATATTATATTTAGATCATCTTTCTCACATGTACTGGTGGAAAATAAATCATAATGTAATTCTTAAAATAGGCAAACAGTTCAAAGTGAACTATTGCATTTACAAAAGATCATTTGTAGGTGTCTGTGTTTTCTGCAACACCATAAAGAAATATCACCTTAAAAATCTAATTGTATTTATTTGATTTTTAACTCATTCATTATACTATATGTGTGACCTACTGCTAAACTTTGACAATGCAACACAAAACTAGTTGTTCTTCTGGCAAAATGATGTTAAATAAAAGATGTTTCACTTGTTAGGAAACTCAATGTCCTCGATGGTGTCCGGGAGAGGAACTCCTTTAGTTTCAGGAAGCAACAACACCAGTCCTCCGGCTATGAACGCGACCACTCCTGTTCGATATAAAACCCTCAATCAGTTACAGATTAAAAAGCAAGTGTCTACAAGTCCGGGAGGTTTCAGTTAGCTGTTTCATGGAAATCTTGTTCTCCCACTTTAGCATTAGCCAAATGACATGCTTCCCCCCTGCAGCTTTAAGACTTTTAAATTCATTTCTAATAATTACTAATGTCTTCTAACATTTATTTCAGGGTTTAAGCTTAGACTTTGGGCCAATTCAAGCCAAACAACAAAGGAAGACACCTTAATTACAATCTAAATGCATGCTTGTACCAAATGAACAGTTACTTATAGACACAATTGTCCTCCTCACTTCATAATGTGCAAAAAAACAAAACGTAATCAGCAAAAACAATACTTACCAAACATGGAAATTTAGCCTTGGGTTGATTTCAGTCATCAAAGCTCATTGATTTCCTTGTTCTGTTCACATGAATGAGGATTAACCATTCAAAAGAAAAAGCTAAAGGTCCTTTTCCTCTCAACTAAGGCTTTCATGGTCCATATTCCTTCAGTTTGTCTCTAAAAGCCTTGAATGCACGCAAAAGTGGCCGCAATGTAAATCTTGCATCAAAGTTTTTCTCATCCCCAAACAAATCCCTTCCATTTGTTCTCTGAATTACCCCAAACTGTGCAAGAAGTCTTGTTATTAATGCGTCTCATTTATATACGTACCTTTACCTCACATGTATGGCGGCGTCACAACTTACCGAAGATGATGAGAGGCAGCTCCAGCCAGATGGCAGCGAGTCTGTAGAGCAGGAAGGGAGACACGATGCCTCCGATATCACACAGGGTTGAACACACGGCCACTCCCAGGTTCCTGTATCACATTGACAAAACATTTGCAATTAAATGATATATATTAAAGAGTCAAATGAAATTAAAAGTCGAGGGGGATCAGTGTGACCTCACCGGATAATGGTCGGGTAGAGCTCAGTGTTCACAAACACCACCATCTCAAAGGCCACGGTGATCCCCAGCCGCCCGATGCAGGCCACCACCATCTTGAACCAGAACATGCCTGCAAGCAAAGAGACGGTGCAATTACAGAACTAAATGCATATTTATGAGGTAAGAAAAAACTAACAATGTCAAAGAATTAAGACGGGAAAAAAAATCTGGGATATTCTCTCAAATTAAAAGTGCTGAAATAAAAAAATAATACTTGGATTATTCTCTGAGAATTAGGGGCAAAACTATAAAACTGACAATCTACCAGAATTGTTTTTGGGGATATTCTCTGAAATTATAGTGGCAAATTTACTACAAAAAAACCCCACGAATAAATACTTTTATGCACTTAGAAAAATGTTGATATTCTTTGGGATTATAATGGCAAATTGCAAGAAAAAAACCACAACTTCACAAAAGCTAAAACTAAAATATTGTTTGAGATTAAATTGCTCAATTTATGAGAAAAAAACTCACAAGATTCTGTGAAAAAAACTTAAATATTCCCTCAGATTAAAGAGGTACATTTTAGAGAAAATACTTAAATATTTGCTTATATTGTTCTTCAGACAAAAGTAAAAAACACTTTGATTTCCCTAGGTCATTCATTTTATACGTTTGCAAGAGTTTGAGTGTGGTTTGAGGGCATCAGGGTGGGATCTCCTGCAGGTCTTGCTCTTCGAAATTGAAGTTCCTCTCACTGTCAGGGATGAAAGCGGTAATCAGGCAGGCGGCTCCGGCCACGATGTTGGCGGAGGCGAAGGGGATGCGTCTGCCGATGCGTTCGATGGTGAAGAGGATGAAGAGGGCAGCGGGGATCTCGACCAGGCCGGAGATGAGGAAGTCGATGTAGATGTTTCCTCCTGTGATCCCCAACCTCATGATCAGACCCTGGTACACAACAGCAGTGGTGAACCTGCAGGGGAGGAAACAAGAAGGAGATGTAATGTCAGATACGCTTTTAAATCAGGGGTTTCTTAACGAGACTCACCAGTTGAACATGAGGATCAGAGTGTGTTTTCTCATGTTTGGAGTCCTGAACAGGTCCATCAGAGAGGCGGAGGAGCAGTCACCCTCCACATCCGTCAGTGTCTGGAAGAAGAATTGAAGTTAAGACATTCATTTAAGTTTCCTTTCAGCAGAAATGAGGTCAAGGAGTTGGTTTACCTCAAAGTGTGTGAGGTTCCTCTTGTTCTCTTTAGCTATAGCTTGTGTGATCTCCAGAGCTTTGGCAGAATTGTTCCGAGAGATGAGCCACCTCGGAGACTCTGGGATAAACCTGTGACAGACATTTTATTGACAGATACAAAAGGGCTAGCCAACCAGGAAGTAAGCATTGCATCATTAACTAATTAAACACCAAAGGGACTTGTTCATATCAAACTTACAAGGTTTGTTCAGCAGGATAAGGGATAAGGGATGGATCTCTTGCAATCACCACGAGTTAAAAGCTAACATTAGGTTTTAAACAAACTACACTGCAGTTGCATGACTTTCCTTCACCACTGCTAAATGCTAAAGCTAAGCTAAAGGCGGCTAACGTTCAGCCTGTTGAGTTTAAGAAGTCTAATCTAGCCACTTGATAGCAAAAGTCTTTTCTGAAACATATTAAAGCTTCTATATTTACCAGTGGATAATTTACTAACATGTTTTATGTTGTTTTTTAAAAATGTGTAATCTTATCTTATTTCAGTCATCTAACCTAGGTCGAGTAAAAATCCATACAGAATCCTGTTAACGTGAGCAAAGACTTCGGGGTGGAGAATGGGACCAGGTAGTCTCTCTCACCAGTAAAAGGAGATGAAGAGGATGTAAGGGGCGGTGAAGGCGACCTGCAGCCAGCGCCAGTCAGTGATGTAGAAGGCCAGCAGAGGGATGACGAGGTTACCGATGCTGAAGAGCATCTGGTACAATATTCCCACCGTCCGTCTGTACTCCACTCCGACGATCTCTGTGACTGACAGAAGCAAAGGGAACACATTCAGACACTCAGAGTGGATCAAGATCTCTGCATGATGAAGCCCGTGACCTTTACTGAGGGTCATGCATCTGTGATTAAAGTTTGAGGAAAAATACTCACCAAGGAGTAAAAAACTTGGATAATCTCTGAGATTAAAAAGGTAAATGGAGAAAAAAAGAAACCACTCATTCATGGGAATAATCAACAAATTATGTAAAAAAAAACTCAGGCTTTCCATGAGATTTAACAAGGGAAACTCAATAAATCATGGGGTAAATTTGAATATACTCCAAGATTAAAAGTGGTACCTTTGGAATAAAAAAAATACAAACAATCTGCAAGAAAGAATTTGGATATTCTCTGAGATTAAAATAAAAAACTCTATGTATAAAACATACTGAGATATTCTCTAAGATTAATTTGTTATATATCAGAATTATTTTAAAAATCACACCTTTACAAGTAAAACCTCTGATTTAAAAGTGGTAAACAACGGAAAAATGCAAATTAATTTACATACAAATTAAGAATATTCTCTAAAATATAAATATTTTTAATCCTGAGGTTTTAAATTGTAAGGTTTTCTAAGTGTGATGTTAAAGGATTTGCATTGAAAGGTGAAGCAAGTCACATTTAAACAACCATGGATCCATAAACAGGGGCATAAAGTCATCTCTTTCCTTCACTAAATGCTAACTTTGTTAATGTCAGGCTAAGGTGAGGTATGCTCTGTAGCAGATGTGCAGATGAGTGTGTGTTCAGTTTCTATACAGAGTCGTCCCTACGCAGCACATAGGTGGACATCCAGCCTCCTTTGACTCCGAAGCCGAGGAGGGCCCTCAACACCAGGATGGAGATGAAGTTCGGGGCGAAAGCGAGCACCATTCCTGCAACAGCGTTCAGGATGTTGGACACCAGGAAACTCATATTCCTGCCAAACCTGCAGAAAGGAAGACAAAGGGGGAGAATGTACCTTTCAAAATAAGAGTTCATCATGTCGCAAATCATTTCCCCCGTTCTAATCAAAGACAAATCGTATAAAAGTCATATATTGCTTAAGATGTTGAATATTCCTTGTGCAAAATCTAAAAAAGGATCAACTTTTGGGATATTTTAAGGATCCATCATTGAGTTGTTCCTGTGTGTATATATTGCATCACAGCTTTGCCTGTTATTTCTCCTGATGTTTTTATATTCTTCTGTGCATCTTTTATAATTTCAAACAACAAAACTTACCTGGTTTCTTTTTTTATTATAAAAATGTAGTGTTTTTCTCATCACATTGCTTTAATGGGAAGGAGGAACACTGTCGGTCCTTCCCATTACTGATAAACAGTGTGGTTTACCTGTCAGCAAAGAAACCAAAAGCAAAGCTGCCGGCGAGGAATCCCACGTTGACAGTGGACTGGTACATGTCCACATACCAAGCGTCTGAACACACCAGGTTGAACTGAGAACCAGAAAGAGTTGCACGGTTACAAATCAAAGACTTTGGTTGCATTCGGAAGAACTGTGAGGAGACTTAAGCATTTAATTAAGCAGCAAATGTCTCTCCTCACCTCAGTGACAAAGGACTTCCTGCCCTCATACTCGTACTCCCAGCCATCCTTAAAGACAGAAACAAAACAGTGCTTTTACGGCAGATAGTCCAAAACACTTTTAGACATTAGATTAAGAAAGCAAGCGTCTCTCTATCTCTTTCATCCCAACCCAACGCTCCTTGGCTGGTTTTACCAAGGACCCATTACTTTGCAATGCCTTTTAATTTCCGCTTTGACCTCCTCCCCACTGAATTCTCACAAGGCTAAAAAAAAAAGAGTGCTGAATTTTAACACATAAAAGCAATCAGGACATCTTCAGGGTCACGGGATTAAACACAACTTTTAGGGAAATTAAATCCTTGAAAGCTGCTGCTTCCAAGGAACAGTTTGACCTTTTTAGCAAACACTCTTATTCATGTTCTGGCACGGTGTTGGACGCGAAGATCGTTACACCCTCTCGTCTGTGTGGTTAGAGTGCTTCAGGAATGAGTTTGAAATCACAGAATAGCAAGTTTCACCTTTTCTTATAAAACACGTCTGTAAATACACCGATCTTTGAAGCTTCAAATTGATAGAAAAACAAGTGGCCTTTTGCCTCGAGAACCAGCAGGTTAATTCTTAGTGTCAGGGTTGGTCTACTATAATGAATCCTTCCTGCAGCTCTCTTTATGCAGCTGCAATCACCTGTAAATGTAAAAGGATACGACATGAGGAGTGATGTAAAACATGTTCCTGATTCTGCAAGCCTCAGATCTTCAGATAGCAACCAAGCTATTATAATCTAACCCTTCAACTGTTTCCAATTCCTTAAATAAGATCAAGAATCTGTGACAGTGCTAATCAATACCTCATGTTTACATATTGTGTGTGAAATATTTGTATAAAAGTCTTTGCCTGGGGATTTTCAACAGTTTCTAAATCATCCTTGTTTTACCTGATCATTTTCGTAAATATTGACATGTTTTTGGAACCATGACCTTTGTCTTTTGTCCTGCAAGTTGTTTTGTGTTGAGATGGATTCTAGGTCTATGTAGATGTTACCACTAGTCAATATTATCCTCTGAAGCTTTCAAAAATTCTACTGCAAAAACCAGATAATCTACCAGATTGTAATCTACCTCCGTGGTCTCACCTTGCAGGGAGCTGTTTTGCTGAGATTCAGCTGCAGTGGATCACAGCTGAGAGTGGTTTTGTTCCAGTCCACCTCGTAGCGCTCACAGCTGCTCGGCTGCACCGACCCCGAGCTGTTCACTATAGGCGCCATCAGCCTACGAGCCTCCGCCTGGCTCCAGCCGCAGGCCTGCCTCCTCTCCGCCAGCGCGGGGTCCCGGCACCAGTGATCCGGGGTGAAACCCTGGAAGACGATGCCCACGTAGACACCCGAGAGAGGCAGAGACAGCAGACAGAGCATGGCGAAGACACGCTTCTGACAGTGGCCGAAAGCCCCAGCCTGCTCCAAGAGGTCATCAAAGGTCGCCATAGATGCTGTGATCCAAGTTATTCGTGTTTACGATCTTAACATACAACCCCAATGTGGAAGCGCTCTGCACACAAGGGATGTCTGTGCAATGCCAGAATTATGCTTTCCAGATTCAGACAGACCCTACACTCCTCCTCTGCTCAAACTGAAGCTAAAGTCCAGAGGAAAAGCCTGAGGTGAATAGTTAATGGAAAATTTGTTACTGTTTGATAGAGTTAACAGAGAAGAAGTTACGCAAACATTAAATAATCCTGAACTGAGCCAAAACAAATTCTGTTTTTATTCTGTGAGGGTGCCTCCAGGGTTGCACAGCAGACCCAAAAATGTGCCTGATTATGTCACAAGACACAGCTGTTTCTGCTCTTTTTCTGGGTGAGTGAAGCATTCAGATAACATTCAATTAACTCTTGGAGCTCCTGTGTGATGTGAAACAGTACATGTGGGGACCATTTCTCTACAAGCAATACTTTTGAAACAAGAATCTCATGGATGCATTTAATATGGTTCATTTAAGCTGCTGCAGAGGACAACTGACCGACTGACTGACTGACTGACTGACTGACTAACTACCTTACTGTCTAACTAGTTGACTACTATCACTAACTTATTACCTAACTAACTGAACTAACTCAAAACATGTGCATGTTTGATGTGAGATGGTGCAGCGAGTCGATAGAGAGTCAGGGAAAAGTTGAATACATGTTTTAATAAACACTGGCAGCACGGGGATCTCTGATAATTTAAGTATTTATATAATAATCACATGATAACCGTCTCCCGTCACACACATTTCAATCCAACGACACTCGTCCCTGAGGTTTAAATCGTTTGTGTGTGATAATATTCAGAGAGAACTTTAGCAGCACACAATCTAAGAGGTATCTAAAGAACCCATAAATAAATACTTCTGTCAGTCACAGACAGCTAAACTGTGGCCGGCTCCGTGCTGCTCGAGATGTTTTCAGTGGGCAGCAGGTTGGTCAGCTGCTGGTTCCTCAGGGCAGTGTTCTCCTTCATCCTGAACACACACACACAAACACACACACACACACACACACTTTAGGACATATGCGGAATCATAACCCATTTTCCCCCCACAATTTTAGGACATAAATAACACTTTATTGAGAAGAAAATCTGCAACATTAAGGAGAATGAGCCTTATTGTAGACATTGATCTAATGCATGTTGACCTGAAAACCCCAAGGCATCTTCAGCAATAGGTATCAAACTGGATGCAGAATACTTATATACACATGCACACAGATACTAAGCTTTGAAGGCATATTTATTCACACAATGGATCAGGCCAAAAAGTGTCCAGATTCTCACCTCCCTGGGTTCTCGATGTCGTCGATGGTGTCGGGCAGCGGAATGCCTCTGGTCTCCGGAAGCAACAACACCAAACCCCCGGCCACGAAAGCCAGAGACCCTGCACAACAACACAGACATGACAATAAACAGTGTCATAGTTGTTTATTACTTGTGTTTTTTTAATTTTTATCGCTCATATTAATGTGAAACCCACCGAAGATGAGGAGAGGCAGCTCCAGCCAGATGACGGCCAGTCTGTAGAGCAGGAAGGGAGCCACGATGCCTCCCACGTCACACAGAGTCGAGCAGACAGACACTCCAAAGTTCCTACAGGAAGAACAAACCAGATAGTTTGGTTTAGTTCAGGTTAAGTTTAAAACTGAGGGGTGAATTCCCAGCTATTGTGACCACTGAACCTGTGCAAATATGTCATGTCTGCTCAAAATGTATTTACCTGAGGCTGTCAACAGTGGACAATGCACACTGATAGCTAAATGGAAGGGTTTACTCTCTGTTCATTATCAATTTAGGGAGAATTTCACACTCCTTTAGTCACTTAGCATGCTCAAATATTCAGGTAGTTAACATGGATGTACAGAAACAAAGTATGTAACATAACACAGCTAACCTTCCTAATGTTTAGCATGGATGTTGATCAGGCTAACATGCTAACAGACTTCTTCTATGCTAGCATTGTGTCATGCAAAGAAACAAGCACAATGAGCTGAGGCTGTGCTGTTAGCATGAGCAGCAATAGCAAACATGGCTTAAAGAATAGTTTGAATCAATATTAAAAGGATCAGAACGAGCATATTAGTCAGTCTGCATACATCGGATGAAGTTAGCTTTGTCAAAATCGAGCTTTTTAGTTTTTTGCACTTCAGGAACTCATGTGTGTTAAAACTTGGTCCAAACAAGGGATAGATTACTTTTTTATGTGAGGTGCCTTATTGGTGCACAAACATTTGGACCATCTGTGTTGTCAGTAAAGGGAAGGATATATTGAAATGGCTTTTAATAAATAATGAATAAACACCTTTTTGCTAATTGCAAGTGCACCCCTCCCAGACAACAATCTAGAGTACAGTAGGACGGTTTCTATACCTGACAAAGGTTGGGTAGAGCTCAGTGTTCACAAATACCACCATCTCAAAGGACATGGTGATCCCCAGCCGACCGATGCAGGCCACCACCGTCTTGAACCAGAACATGCCTGAGACACAGAGACAGAATCAGTGAAAGGAAAAGCTTTCAGGGGAAGCAGGAAGTTACAACCTGAGGACTTCTGAAGGACTCACTGTCGGGGATCATGGCGGTGATGAAGCAGGCGGCTCCGGCCACGATGTTGGCGGTGGCGAAGGGGATGCGTCTGCCGATGCGTTCGATGGTGAAGAGGATGAGGAAGGCAGCGGGGAACTCCACCAGGCCGGAGATGAGGAAGTCGATGTAGACGTTTCCTCCCAGAATGCCCAGCCTCATGATCAGACCCTGGTACACGATGGCACTGGTGAACCTGCAGGAGACGGGGAGAAATGTGTGAAGTAAATGAGATAACCAGAACCCTATAAGTGTTGTAACATTAACGCTGTAGCTTGTAAACGTGTCTAGAAAGCAAAACCATGATTTAACCTCGGTGAATTGTTTGTTGAATTTAGGATTTGATGTTCCTAGATAAATCTAATCTCACACCTTCAATCTAATCTTAAAACCCACAGTATTCAACTAACATAGTGAGCTTTCAAGAAGCAAAATAAGACCCATTTTGTAAAAGCAAGCACTAAATAATGTCTTACCTCAATTGACTACGTTAACCTTCAACACTGATTGAACATCCACATAAAAAAGGTGTCAAATGTTTCTTTCAAGTCATTTTTAACTCATTTTATTTCTAGCTTTAATAACCGTAATGCTCACCAGTTGAAGCTGAGGATGAGAGTGTGTTTCCTCATCTTTGGAGTTCTGATCAGGTCCATGAAGGAGGCGGTGCGGGTGTCTGCGTTATCATCGGTCAGATTCTGCATGAGTTATAATATAATACGCTGAGTGTCAGGCTTCTAATATATAAGTTTAACATTTCAAATACTTCACAAATCACATTAACAAAGCAAATAAATATTGTGCTTTATTTTGCATTTCAAATAAATACTTAATAAAAACTAAAATCTGAATAAATTGCTTTCGTTCTAATCTCATTTTTTGATTGGGTTTTTCTTTTTGGGCAGGTATAGAAATACATATATGAATATAAACACATATTTAAGTATAGATAAGCGACCACACATTTAAGAAAGCGGTGATAAAGCATTAACAAAAAGTGTTTTTCTTTTCCTAAACGATATTTCCCCCGGATGCATTTTGACCGTTTCTTTTAGAAATCCTTTCTGAGCCAGCATTACCTCGATGTTTTTGGACAGGGTCATCTTGTTCTCTTTGGCCATGGCCTCGGTGATCTCCACAGCTTTGGACTTATGGTTCTGGGAGAGGAGCCATCTGGGAGATTCTGGGATAAACCTGCAAGTACAAAACTCTCATGAAGCATACACAAGTTATTTAAAGGATTCTTGCCATGTATTGTTGCCTGCAGATATATATTTCTTACAATCAAACAAGGTTTTACCCGTTGCAAGGGCCAACGGGACAATAAACTTCATCATGCTGATGTATTTTGTTCAAGAAAGCCGTGTTAAAGATGCACTAATGAATTGTTCAAGCCTCAAACAAACCCTTTATCCTAACCCTGCTATTAGACAGGATGAGTATTACATGCAAAAGTAGTCCATTTATAGCTCATTTTACACTATAATGGAGTTGTAAGTCAATGTAAGGACATCTTTAAGCGGCTAAAGTGTTTCAAAGTTGTAAAAAAAAACCTGCTTAAATATGTAAATTAATTCTGGCTTGAATAGAAATGTTTTGGGGATGGAGGGATTCATGTAAACTGGAAAAGTAAGTGACCATACCTCCAGCGTTTAGAGTCATTTTGATGTCTTCAGGCACTTTTCCCAAAATACTAGATGTTGTTCACTTCCTGTGTAAAGCATAGCATCACTAGTGTTTCTCACCAGTAGTATGACAGGAAGACGAAGTAAGGCGCAGTGATGGCGACCTGCAGCCAGCGCCAGTCTGTGATGAAGTAGGCGAGCAGCGGGAGGATGAGGATGCCGACGCTGAAGAACATCTGGTACAGGACCCCCACTGTGCGCCTGTACTCCACCCCCACCAGCTCGGTGACTGAGAGGATAACAACAATAACATGTTTTCATAATAACAAAGCTGGAGATGTGTAGCCTGTAAATCCCAGCTGTGGGGTCAAAGGACGCTCTTACTCAGCACGTATCCGGCCACCCAGCCGCCCTTCACTCCGAAGCCGTACAGCGCTCTGAAGACGAGTAAAGTCACGTAGTTCGGAGCCACGGCCACCATGATCCCTGTGACCGCGTTCAACAGGTTGGACATCAGGAAGCTGATCTTCCTGCCAAACCTGAGGAAATAATACAGACACAAGAGACAGAATTAATGCTTTAGAACATCCATGTCTTGTAGCAGCGATGTACGAGTATAAGAGTCTCTATCTTTTTCAGATATTTTAGGAATTTAATTGATTGATTATGTTTGTATATTTATATCTTCTTTTTTTGAAATGATAAAGACACAGTAATAACAAGACGTGCTATTATATATCCAACACAGGCTATAGTTATTTGACTGAACCTCAGCAACACTTAACAACAAAAGAACCGATTGAAACTAAAATCAGGCTTACCTGTCGGCCAGGTAGCCGATGGCGATGCTCCCCACCAGGAAGCCCACGTTGAGCGTGGCCTGGTACATATCCACCAACCATGCATCTGCACACACCAGGTGAAACTAACACACACACACACACACACACACACACACACACACACACACACACACACACACACACACACACACACACACACACACACACACACACACACACACACACACACACACACACACACACACACACACACACACACACACACACACACACACACACACACACACACACACACACACACACACACACACACACACACACACACACACACACACACACCGTTTTTTCTTTATATTCTTCTAAAACTCCACAACAACAATACGTATACAAACTGCCTCAACGTGGCATTAAAGTACGTTCATACTTTATTAATTTGAATATACTATTTAGTTGTACTTTTTTTCTTTGCTTTTGACTCCTCTCTTTACTTCCTACGGTACTCTAAATGCTTTTTCTTTTGTCCTGCAATAAAAGAGTCCTTCATAACTGTTTAAAAAGAAGCTGATTTCTTCCAGATGGCATGATATTCCACTGTATAGTTCCTTCCACTTGTTACTAACCTCAGTAACAAAGGACTGTCTCCCCTCATAGTCGTACTCCCAGCCGTCTTTGCAGGCTGCAGTGGTTGGTATTTTGCTGAGGTCCAGTTCCTGTGAATCACAGCTGAGAGCCGTGGTGTTCCAGTCCACCTGGTAGCGCTCGCAGCTGCTCGGCTGCACCGACCCTGAGCTGTTCACAAGAGGCACTGTCAGCCTGCGACCCTCCATCAGGCTCCAGCTGCAGGCCTGCCTCCTCTCCACCACCGCGGGGTCCCGGCACCAGTGATCCGGGGTGAAACCCTGGAAGACGATGCCCACGTAGACCCCGGCCCAGGGCATGGACACCAAGCACAGCAGGGCGAAGATCCGCTTCTGACAGCGGCCAAACTTCCCCGCTTCCTCCAAGATGTCGTCAAAAGTGGTCATGGCTGCAGAGAGGACTTTAAAAACAGCTAAGAAGTAAAAACTAGTTTAACTGACGGTGTGTGCAGCCCTGACAGTGCACACTGAGCATCTCCCTGCAGAGGTATCCCTGACATGCTTTGGGTTTTTAACGGGACGAGCAGGAGCAAAGGTCCTCAGAAACAGATTGCTGCTCTACGGGGAAACAGGTGGAACATTAATATGATCACTTTTGTCAGACGTCATAAAACCAGTGTGTGGCTTTAATGGTTACACGCGAGTCATTAGCATACAATGGAAGCACCATTGGCCTCCCTAGAGAGCAGCTCCGTGCGTCTCGTGTTAATGCTGTAAATAAGTGAACATTTAAAGACGTTTCTGTCAGACATGAAGATCTGTCCTCACAGGGGAAGAGGATCGAGTTCACATCACGTGCAAAGGGGTAGGGGGGACAAGGGGTGTGAAGGTCAGAGTTGTCTTTGAGTCCTTGGACGTTCCTTGAAAAAGTTCATATATTGGACAATATTCATGTCATTCAAACAGATCTAAGTCAAGCTTAAAGATATTTACCATGTCCAGGCAGACTTGTGCATGTCACTCTTCCTTTGAAACAAGTGCAAGTCTAAAGTTCGCCTCTAGGAAATTAGTCTACATCCTGTCTCCTAAAAGTCTAGTCTCAAGTCATTAAAACAAACCCAAGCCAAATCTCAAGTCCTCTCACATGATGTAAAGACATGTCAAAGCCAATGAGGGCTCCCAGACTTGTGCAAGACAAGTCATGACTCCTTACTAGACAAGCCCAAGTCTCATGTTCTTCAAGACAAGTCTAGGTACATTTTGTTTCATTCAACAGGTCCAACAAGTCTGTATGGCAAAATCCCAAGCCAGATAAGCCCAAGACAAGTCATGATACCTTTGAGAAGAGTCCAGGTCAAGTTGTGTGTCCTTTGAAACAGGCCAAAGTCAATTATCAAGTCCTTTAAGACACTTCTAAGTTATGTATACATTAGTTTTAGTTAAACTGAGATAATTCAATCAATACAAGTCCAAGTCTCAAGTCCTTCCTAACAAGTTGAAGTTAAGTCTCTTTTGAGTGTGTTAAAGTCACAGACATGTTACGAGACCACAGCAGTGATAAACAGCAGATCTTATTTATTCAAATAATGCAATATTTTTTACATCAACGTTGTTTTTAAATAGGAAAAACAGGCAGAGCTGAAAAACAGATCAAACGTACACCAACTGAAACAGAAGGAGGATCTCCCATCGTACCGAATCATCCCAGCAAAGCTTCTTGTGCTTTTTTCCCCCCCTTTAAGTCGCTAAAGCCTCCAAGATCATTTGTCTGAATTTGAATTTGTTTCCCGTCACCCAAAGCGTTCCTCTGCTCGATTGCAGACCAAAACAAAAGCACAAGAATGTCCGTTCATTTCTTCACGAGCACCACGCACATCAACTTTGGTTGCTAAATACAGCCGAACAGACTTTATGCAACGATGGAGAAACACAAGAGACCGTCAGATGTTAATCGTCATCGCTCTTCTTCTGCGAGCGCTACGACTTCTCCTCGTGAGATATGAGCTGATTTGATGGATCAGGAAGTAAAACACCTTTAGAGCAACAAGCCTGATTTATTTGGAGCGTATGTGGGACCGAGGAGAGGTTTTAATCGATGCACATGGATAGAGGACATTTGTAAAAGCACTCATTGAATAGTTCTTTGGAAACCCGTCCCGCTAAACCTCATTTTCTTAAACACTGTCTAGTGATATGGTTGTTGTTCATTAACAGGTGATAGTTGAGAAGAAAATGTGAACAAAGCTTCAAATCTTTCTGGACATTTTACTTGTGTTTGGAGCATCAGCCGGAGCATGAGGGGACGGACGTAACGGTGTTCTCTTCTTGTTAATTATTATGGCACATCCCAAACTCATCTGTATAAAATACTGATCGTTTCCCATTTCAATACTTTGTAAAATCCTTTTCGTGTTTTGGACGAGAGGTATCCTACAAACACGTGTTTAGAAATACCCTGAAAAGTGAGTCTACTTTGTCCAGATTTTTCGCATCACGTTTTGATGATGTCTTTAGCCTCTGTGGATTGAATACTGAAGATCACAAAAGGGAATCGACTGTCATTCCCCTTTTTAATGCACAGTGTGAGTGCACTATGTTTATGGTTGCAAATCAATACTTTGTTCCTGCTCTGTCAATGAATCAACAGGTACTCTCCCAAGGTTTAGCATTCACCAACATAATGTTTGGAGTGGTATTCCTTTTCAGATGTACCGATACAAGGAAAAGGAGGATACTTGGGTCTGCAACTAATAGTCATTTTCATTATAAATTAGTCTATTAATCCCCTAACGCTTGATTGATTAAGTCCAGAATGTGACAGTGAAGTGAAAACTGTCCCAATAACTGATTTAAACAATAAAGAGTCCAAATTCCAATCATACTTCATTTACAAACAGGCTGAAAGTCAAGATTTGTTCTGACTTCTGTCTGTTTCAGCTCCAACGGCTTGTCTCTTAAACTTCAAAAGTTTAGTTTGATAAGTGGTACATCTCTCTGGAGCTGTTAACCCATCTCAGTTGATAATTAAGTGAAAGCCAAATCTGCTGTAAGAAGTGTTGAAAGCCTCAGAGAAATCTAGTAAATGGACCTCAAGTTAGGACTGGTTTTTTGCTTGATTACCACGTTTAAGGCGGAGAATTAACGAGGAGGTAATTGACGACTGTTATTCAATTACAGGATTATTACACGTCAAGTGTTCAGTGTTACGAGCTTCCCAAATGTGAGGATTTGTTGCTCTGTCCATTAAACGCTTGGGTGAAGAGGTCACCATGGACTCGGTATTGACCGTAAAAAAGCAGCTGCAGCCTTAGGAAACTCTTCATATGTTCGTATGGTATGCACAGCAGAAAAGATCAGCTCCACTTTGTTTATCTCAACTGGAACAATAACACGTTACCAAAACTGCTTCGGTGTCGTAGGTCAGGATGTTTGTGGGTTTGTAATTTCCTCCCTTGTCGTCTTATTGAATGCTTCTTTGCTTGGGAGGAAAGCATAACACCTGGGAGTAGGTAAACACACAAACACTGTGCAGGCTCACTCATAATGTGCAGTTGGATAAACATCCCCCCCTCTGTCCCGGGTCTCCCATCATCACACGGGTTAGACAGTAAAGCAGGATATGGTAAATGTAAGTAGCCTGGTAGCTTTCTTGACACTTTAATGCTTCTTTCTTTCCGTGTGTTTGGCTAAGAAGGGCTGACTTCAGCACGACACAATTGGCTTCACGGAGAAACAAAATCTCACTTTTCCACGCAGCGACTTCCACAATCACAGACCTGAACACCAGAGATGAGCCTTTAATGTGACAGCGTGCGAGCGGAAACACACATCCCAACCTCAGTACATTGGTGCCAGCAGCGGCGGCGGGGAGAAATATGGCTTTGGCGGGAGGGAAAGGATGGGAGGAGGGGGAGTCAAAAACAAAAAAAACATTTCATATTTTACTTTCTCTCGTCGACCATCCATTCACACTTAAGGCCATCTTCCCACACAGAACAGACTCCCACTTAAATAATCATAAAAACAAATGAGCAATTCACCGGTGAAGACAACAAACAAACAAACAAACAAACAAACAAAACGTCCATATTATAGAACATAATCCTCTATGTACAACGTTTCTGATCAAAACGAGAAAAAAATAAATCTATCTGTCGCCGGGGACACGACTCATCGATGAGAATGCAATCATCGTCAGGAAGGCATCGCGCTTTCTTTTCCCAGGAGAAAGAAAGAGAGCTTTCAGAGCAACTGTAAACAGCAAGAAGACACACACAGGTGTCTTCATTCCCTTTAGACACGACACGAGGCGACACCTCCGCTGCCCCGCGTCCAGGAAACCAAACCAGTCGCCTCTTTTTTATTTCATCCGATAGCTTTCTCCTAAAATATGCTTTCCATTTGAGCTACTTCATTGGATATCTGACCACAGTTATCAATCAAACTAAAAATCAACTCCAAATGTAGACGTCTGCAATGAGACATGATCAGTTTATCGATGACAATAAAGTGCGAAAGCAATGGCACGACTTCACTTCAAAAACTCACAAAATAAAAGAACAGTATGATTTAATTTCCATCTTTTTCACTGATCTGCCTCAATGCAAAGTTAGAGATGTTTTTTCGTGCATCTGGGGTTGATTTCTAGTGTTTTTATTAGATAAATGTCAAGATTTGACTAAATATACTGGAGAAAGTTGTCTTATTTTAGAAATGACAAAAAAATGTGTGCGGGTCAAAAAAGGACCCTTTAAATAATCAGCTATTAATAAATAAGAAAGCATGTGCTGACACTGACGCACTGGATCGAGTCTGAGGCCAAGTAAAGGTGCAGTCCAACAAATACAAAATAAATCCAGAAAGAGAGGAAAGGGTTTTCTGCCTTCAATTTGCTGTTGGTGTGTTTTTGATGCTGTTATGGAGACATTCACTGAGAAAGAGAGAGGAGTTCAGATTGGTGGAGAGCGCCGGGGAAGGAGGAAGTGACATCACACCCTGAGGAGGTCCTCGTCACTGTCATCCTCGTCCCGCTTCCTGTTTGCTGCCGTGTCGTTACCGTGATTACCGCCTGAGGAGCGAGGTTTGCTGCTCCTCCGCTTCCTGCCCGACTCCTCCAGGAGGCCCACCAGGTCCTCGTCGCTCTCCTCCTGTTATTGGAGGAAGACAGATACACATATGCTCGTTATACGACTGTAAATACAGAGAAAGATCAGACACATTCCTCAGAATCAGAACCTTCTCTAATGTGAATCCACTGCAACAGAGACTGAGCTCCAGGTAAGAAACACCTGGACAGATGTTGGGCGGACACTCACCTGCAGGAAGGGGCTGCGACTGGCCGCGGAGAGCCGGGACAGACCGGAGGATTTGACCACCCGCACCCCCGGGACGCTCAGCACCTCGTCCTCGCTATCGTCCTCGTCCTGATCGTCCAGAGAGAACGAGTGCAGGCCGTCCGTGTTCACCAGCTTGGTTTTGATGTAGCCGTTACCGTGGCTACTCTTCCCCCGCTGTGACAACAACAAGGAGGAGGTAGACGAGGGAGGGCCTTCGAGCTCCTCCACCAGCCACTCCATCTCCTCCTCTCCACCCTCCTCGTCCATGTCGACCTGAGGAGTCAAAGTTGGGAGAAATAAATCCCCAGGAGATGTCTGCCTGTCGTTATGAGGCTTTCAAACAAAGGTGGCTTTGCAGTTCGGCAAGTGAAAACGGGTGCATGAGGGTCTTCTTCTGCACGCCTCAGACATGAAGGGAACACCTGACAGGTAACCTTGCTTACAGGAGGGAAGCTTTTATTATGCATGATGTGGGCAGCTGTGTATGGTTGGACGCCATAACACAGAATCAGGAAAGGTGAGAGGATGAGGGGAAATGTTTGGATGCAGCCTACAATAATAAGATCAACCAACCTTGGAGTATTTATAGGACACTTGGTTTCCTCTCCTGCAGCAGCCAGCCACTTTCTGGATCACCAGCTCTCTGTTCGGAGAAAGAAACCAGACGGACCGTGTGAGAGGATTCTGCAAACGTCTTTGCATTGTTCTGCATTTGTCCGATGCTCTCTGTCTCACCTCCTCTCCCTCTTGTGCAGCAGAAGCCCAAGCAGGCAGACGGTGAGACTCAGCAGCAGGAGGCTCAGCATCAGCCCGAACGCCTGGCTGTGTCTGGAGAGAGCCGGAGCATCAGGGTCGTCGTCGTAGGACTTGGCGCCGATCCTTCAGCGGGAGAATAAAGAAGGGAACACACGTATACTTTGGCTGCCTGGAGTTGTGAACTACTTCTCAGTTTTAAAGCTTTTACTCACGTGAGCACACACACAGCGTCTGTGTGCCACACAAACAGATACTGGCATTCATCCGTCTCCAGCATGAACTCGGGGATACCAACGCCTGCTGACGGGCTGCAGTGGAACATGATGGTGGACGACACCATTTTGGTTTTCTCACGTCCACACGCCGACTCCGAGGGCACCATCACATCCAGGTTCCCTCCTGTGGAGGCGTTTAGACACTTTGTGTTAAATTAATTGTTGTTGTTGTTGTTGTTGTTGTTGTTGTTGTCAGGGAGTAAACTCAGCAGAGCGTTACCTTTGATGTAGTACTTGGCCTTGCTGGAGGAGCCGATCCTGCGTCTGTAGGGCGCGTTGAGCTTGACCTGACAGATGTTTGCACCGATGCAGCTGGTCAGCGAGTTGTTGGTGATGCCGGACAGCTGGATGTGGTAGACGTATCGGTCTCCGTTAGGTCGGATGTCTCCGGACGCCTCATGTTGGCTGAGAGAAGCAGGGGGGGGAAAAAAGGGTGTAAAGCAGGGTGCACAACACACATTTTTCCCTTGGAGCCAAAACTGATTCTCTAATTGAATTGCATTTTGTATGTATTTTAATTGTATGCTTGCGTGAAATGATATTTTGTAGGTCTTTGAGTAGTTGGAAAGGGATCAGGAATCAGGATTGAGACACAGGTGCACGGCTGCTCTTGTCACCTGAAGTAGAGCGCCCCCAGGCTGAGGCTGGCTCCGGTGTCGGGGACCTGAATCGTCCCGTTCACCATCACCACCTCCTGCTGCTTCACCGCACACGCCGAACGAGTCTCCCATCCAATCACAAACTCACAGGAGGCTTCATCGACACTGATAGCACAGAAACAGACAGCATCGACAATCATAACCTTACTTATACAGCACCTTCTCTACAGGGTTAAAACAACTGAATCATGACAACACTTTACTTTGAAGGAAGACAGTCAGACCTTTCTTAACTACAAAGCTTTCTATCAACTAGACAAAGTGCGCTGAATTATGTTCGGCATGCACCGCATATCAAGCTGAAACCAGAGAAGGTTTAACTTTAAAGCAGACATTCTGTTCAGCAGACATTAATTAACAGGCAGAGTTAGCAATCCCTGAACCATCACTGTAGTGGAGCGTAGTTCATGGTCTACGGCAGCGTCATGTGGAGTCAGGACGATCGGGGCAATGACGCAGACTGTGAATATGTAACAAAATCTTTTCATCCTGCTTTTAATATCTTTGAATGATTCAATCCAGTGAAATAACATCTTAAAGCTTCTTCTGACAGATCCAATCCCGTGCCTGTTAGCGGTTTTTATATTGTGTGTTTCTGTGTACCTGATGAGTGTCGGTCGGCCCACAGTGGAGCCGCAGCTCAGCTGGATCGTAGTCTTCGCCTTCACGCCCGTACCACACACATCGTCTCCGGCTGAGTAACTCACGGAGATCTTTCCATCTGCAGAGGGAGTTTGAGATTATGATCATGAACTTTTCTGATATAAAATAAAAACACAGCTGTAAGAAGATTAACTAGTAATAAAAAAACAGCAGCTGCAACTATGGAGGTAGATTGTCTCAATACTATTTGTGGAAACACATCCACAATCTGTGACTCTAGGCTACTGGAAAATAAGGTAAATCCTTAAGAAGCTAGGAGAGTAGGTAAGGTAACACCGGTAAATGTTCATTGACAGTAAAGTAAAACTAACTGACACCATGTACACCTGTACATTTTATTGCCAAATTCACTAATTGATTTGTGGATCTTTTACAGGTGGTCCCTTATGACCTCAGTTACCCACCAGTGTAGGTCATTTGCTGGGTGTAAACCTTCCCCAGGGTGCGTGTGGCTCCTATTGCGGAGCGTCGGCACACAGTCGCTCCTTCTGGACATCCTGTCAGCCCGCCGTGGATCCCCTGACACAGGTTGATGTAGTACCTGAGGACCAGCAGAGGAGTGTCATGGTCAAATCAGTTTCAAGTTATTTAATTCATCTTAACCTAATTGAAATCGGACTCACGAGTCTCCATGGTGGCTGAACTTCCAGGGCTCGGTGAGGGAGGAGAGGGTCCGCAGGTCGAAGGTCTGGTGCTGGCTGACCAGCTTACACTCCATCTTCACCGGGGGACACACAGCGCTGGTGCGCCACTGAAAGGTGGTCGAACACCCCGCCGTCTCAGAGAGCAGCTGAGGAGTGCCGTGGCCCGCGGACTGATCGCAGCTGAACAGGATGGAGGACTGGCGCTTACTGGAGACTGCAGGAGGGAGGCAGATGCTTTAACATGGTGAGAGAAACAACGATTGGCCTTTTCATATGCACTACCTGCTCTGTTATACTCTTCTTTTCTGACTAACATCTTGAGACCTAAACCTCAAAAGTAAGTAATTAGTTGGATTAATAAAAGTCGACTAATCAATTAAACGTTGCTACCTTAACTAAAGGGGAAGAAGTACTCGTAGGTTAAGCCCTTTCTAGCAGTGAAATGTCGTGTCTTCTGACTCAAATGTTTTAAAAGCACATTTAAATTGGCTCTTATGTAGAATCATTGTTTCCTGAGTTTGTTCTAACATGAAGACTAGTCCACACTGTTAAACTGTTAAATGAAACAGAAATGAGTCCCCACCTGCGTTGCAGAATCCCCACTTCTTGTCCGTGTCATAGTTGGCGGATGTTGCGCACCACATCCTGCCGTCAGACCTTCCCTCTTTGGTGCACTCCTTGTACGACTTACTCATGAAGGTGAAGGGGAACACACACACCTCCTCCTGATCCGTCACTTCAACACACAAACAAACAATTACTTCTACTTACGTTCTGGGTTTTTTAATAGGGTTTGAACATGTTAGGAGGGTAAGTAAAGCAGACCTACCTGGTGGGCAGGGATCCCCCCCTCCATACTGCATCATGACAGCCTCCTCATCGTGTTTGAAGTCCATCGTCATGGCCTTGCTGATTCCAAAAGACGAGGCACTCTTCTCTGAACCGGAACCAGACACCCGGCAAACTGCGCTGTTCTTACAGGCCGGCTCTGCCACTGCGCCGCAGACGTTGATGTGGTACACGTTGGAGCCCACGTGTACCTGAGACAGAGACTACACTTTACTACCTTATATTATATCTATTTATATATATTAACCTGCTGTGCAGAGAAATAAATACATGACTAACGTCTTTTTGTTCTTGTATTATTGTATGTCATTACTTTGTTCTCAATAGGCGCTGAAATTATGATTATCTGGTGATTGCAATTGAACAAGATGAAGGACTTAATCATGTGTAACTCTGGGGTGGATACACAACAATGAGGCTCACCTGCACTGGACCCGAGAGGATGGACAGGTCGAAGGTGAACTGCAGCTGGGAGTCGGTGAGCCGGCAGCCGGTGGTGTTGGTGTGTGTGGCGTCTGAACACACGAGGGGAGTCGCCCACTCAAACAGATACACACAGTCCTGCAGTTTCAGCATCTGAGGAGAGCCCTGGATGGAGAAATAAAAGGATAGGTAGGAAGTTGAGATAATGAAAGTTTTACTCCACATTTCTTTCTCTAAATGCCAAATAATTGTATTAATCCTCCTCTCATTCCTCCTCTGATTCCTCCCCCCTTTATTCTTGACCCTATAACGCCCCCCAGTATCCGACTCACCAGCTCCAGGCCTCTCTGGCAGGTGAAGATGATGGTGGAGGTGTAGTTCTGAGCATTATCAGTCGCACACTTGGTGGAGCTGCTGTAAGTGATGGACACTTCCCCTGTAGAGCTGCTGATCTCAGGACCGCTGGTAGTCCGCCCGATGTCCTTCAGGAGACAGATAGAGAGCGTTAACGGCAGAAGAGTATGAAGGCAACGTCGTTAAAAGAGACGGGAAGCAAAAGCAGATCAAACATTGAGAGACGGGACAAGAGGGAGCATCATCACACAGAAAAAAGACAGGAAAGAGGTCTAGGTGTGTTTCCATGTTGTCCCTGATTGGAAAATAAACCCTAATTATGTAGAAGTCAATTCAAAACCTCTCATTTTTTGAGTGAAATCTAGAAATACCTGATCTGTAGTTAGAGTCAAATGTGTGTTTTCTTGAAGCACCTTTAGTAATAATATCTCCCCAAACTGTGTGCAAGAAACCAAGAACTGCCTGAACTTGCAAACCCTCCATACCATATTTGAAAAGCACTAAGAGTCTAATTGTGCGCCTCGACGGTATGGAAGTGTATAGTGGTGCTTGTGAGTGTCTTACCACAGGAGATCCTTTGTCAGGATCTGAGCAGACGGCAGCTCCGGGAGGGCAGGAGACCCCGGGGATGGGGTTGAGAGGCTGACAGATGTTGATGTAGAAGTCTGGAGATCCGTCGTCTTCGCCCACCGTGTCATCTGAGAGGAAAAGAGGGAACTGCAAGTCAACTCCCTTATTTAAAAGATGGAAAAATCACAAGACTAGACATTTTAAAAGATATATCAAAAGCGCTTAAAGGTTCAAGTGTCTCAGATCCAGATAAATGGTTTTGTTTATAAAAGACAAAGCGCTTTCAAAGGGGTCGCAAAGACTGACGCTTTAAAATGAAGTCCAGTTACCACTTTCAATAGGAACATATTATATTTCGCACCGAGCTTTTCATCAACCTGCGGAGCAATTTAAATCAATGCATGATAACATTAGCTTGCTATCTATCCTGCAAACACAGTACAATTTCCTTAAGGTGTGAGATGCTTTCAGCACCGCTAGCTAACGTGTTGTTGCTACATTATATTTCTTAATGTGTGTTCTTCGATATAGGAAAATCTGGAAGGTTGTCTCCAGCTTGAAAATGCACTCTGCTTTAACAAAGAGGTCTTTCTAGAAGCAGCAACAGACTGTGACTTACATGCATTTACATGAACAAAGGCGAGAGACAGTTGCATAACTAGAGAGACAAAGGGAGTGTGACTACTCTCTCTGCACAGGGAGCCATTTCTCCATTATATACGTGTTGGAAACCTTGGCACACTGACCTGTTGCTGTGTAGTATCCGCTCACATGAATCAGAGGAGTCAGGTCTATAAGAGAGGAGCCGTTCTGGACCGAACACTTCACCTGAAAGACAGAAAGTGTGTCAGTGCTACACTCAACAGAACAGCAGGCGCTTTAACGCCTCACACAGACAGACTGAACAGAGGAATTTAACCAGGTTTATTCCACACAATGACAGCAGAACGTTTTCATTGAATATCTTTCTGATTCTCCTTCGACAGCGCCACATAATTCAACACGGCATTCCTTTGATTATCCTTGAGAAGCTGATTATCGTCCACCTGCACGCTACACAGAAATTCTATTCCCCCTGAGACTTATCCAACTTAATAAATACAAAAGGATGAACTTCTTTGCAGTATCTTGTAATTATCTTCTGCTGGGTTTTATGTCATAACTTCACGTACTTTACAGAAGAAAGGACTTTCTCTTTTTGCAGATATTTCTTTGGTTTGTTGAAGAGAACGACGAGAAACAAGCGAGGACGCTTTAACTTATTACACTTTAAATGTGCGATATATACTATATATTTAGGTTACTGTTGTTCCTACTGGCTGCTGCTTTTTGTACTACCTCAAACTGTAACAACACTGTACAGACAAACACACTAAGCATACTTACTGGCTGTTCGCAGACCAGGGGGGTGTGGAAAGAGAAGAAGTGTGTGCAGGTCTCGCTGTTGGAGGCAATGAAAACTGGCTCCGGAGGGGATGAGCCCATGTTAGGTGGCCTGAACAAACACAAGGTCAAAAATATATTCAGAAAATATCTAGAAAACTCTGTTCTGAAATTGCAAAAACATTACTGGTGTTTTGCAAAAAGATCATCACTCATTTTAAAACGTTTAAGTATTTATATGGCCGACTTTTCCCACCTCTCTTCAGGTTCTTTGAGATACAAGGCTTTTAGTAAATGAAATAAAGGTAATTAGCAGGATGTTTTTATTCAAAGCTGAACGAAGGGATACTTTCATTTGTATATAAGATAGTATGTGTAAAGCTTAACTAAATGGCAGCACAAGCAGTCATTGAATTACAAGATAAAGGCTCCATTTTTTAAGTATTTCTTTAATTTTACACTTTTTTTTAGCTGTTTTTAAGGGCCAATTTTACATCAGACCAAGGGACAGTCACAGTGACGATAATGACTTGGTTAATACGCAGATTACCATCGTCTCCATACAATGAAAATACATTTCCCCTTCCGTCAACTATGTTTTACTCTCGGGTTGGTTTATTTTTTTGTCAGCAAGAGGACTGAAAAGCTACTGGACTGATTTGTGGATCTGATCAGAATCACAGGGCCTGATTACACGTTATTTTTTTCACTTATGGACACGGCCTTGGTGAAGGTCTGAGCTCTGCCAGGGCACTTCTTATATGGTGCGAGCTTTTCATACACACAGGCAGGTGAACGAGAAAACAAGATGAAAAGATAAACAGCAAAGGGCACAGGACGGGTTGAAGGTACCTGCAGATGAAGTGTATGATGGTGTTGTGTTTGAGGTCGGGGTTAGCGGCGCAGGGACTCCCTCCCTCGTACGCCAGCTCCAGAACGTGGTCCTTGTACGAGAGCTTCCTGCTCACCTGACCCCCGCTCGCCACAGTCTTTCCTTCCTTTATGCACACAGCTGGGGAAACATGTGCAGATAGATCGTTTAGAATACTCCCAGTATCCTGCTGCAGTACAGACACATTTAGCTCTAACGAATTCACAGCATTTTAACATTACATCATGGACAGTCACATACAAATAAGAGTGTGTTTGTTCTCTTTTTAGAATTGTTTCCTCCCAAAAAAGGGTGATTTCTTTTTAAGAAGACGCTTAGCCACATCAATAAGGAGAAAGAATAATGAGTGGGACATGTTTTTAAATCAGAAATTTGGAGAAAAAAAATATACTTAAAGAAATAGTCGGAAATTCCCAAAATGAAATTTGGAGAAAAAATATCAGGAGTTTGAAAAGAAAGTCAAAAGGAAAAAAAATTGGGAGAAAAAAAATGTGAATTTTAAAAGAAGATGATTAAGGCCACATGGAGGGACATTTTTAAAAGTCGAAATTTAGAAAAATATGGAAATAAATTGAAAAAAATTGAATTTTGTTAAAAAAAAAAGAATCGGACATTTTTAAAAGTCGAATAAATTGTAAATGCTTTTGCCTACCACTGCACTCACTTCAAAACAATTTTGCACATGCATCCTATATTCACTACTCACTGTTTATGTTGAGGTTCAACAATATCATAATTCTAACAAACAATAAGACTGATTGTGCAGCCCTGGGAGATATATCTACCCAAGTCAATAATTTGAGAGCTGCTGAAATGTCAGGTCTCCTCTTACGTTAAACAGTAGTGAACCCGTGACCCTGATGTTTCATAACCCACATAAATGCGCAAGCAAAACTGAACAGTAACCAGAGGAGAAGTGAATGAGTTCTCAATGGATTCCACTTCTTATTTTCCTGAGATTAACCAGGGTTTAATCTGGGAGGAATCTGCAAAGAGGAAAGTCTTAAAGCATGATTGAGCAGGCTGCAGGAGCTGCAGAAGATGAAGACACAGGTTGCACCATCCGCTCAACATGAGTTAAATCAGCTCTGACTGCTTAAAGGCTCATCCCATCGCCTGCAAAGTGCTTCTGAGTGTGCACATCGAGATGCTTCATAACGACAGCGAGTGACCTTTGTGCCTCTATACGACTGCTGGCTTCACTAGGCTATCGGGCCCAAGCAGAAGGCCTTTCTCATTATAGTTCTTAATTTTCCATTCAGAGGATGTACACAAAGAAAACAACAAAGCCACACTTCTGCACGGTTCTGTTCCTATTCATTAAAATATGATTGATTTAAAGAACGGTTCCCTCCAATTACAGGCTGTTGTCACGAGAATTAAGTGAGCAAAATATTGCAGCAAACCAAAGATTATCGTTTTTTACGCTGATTTTAAAATGCACGCCTTCAAATCACAGTAACACACAGTTTATTTTGAGGACATTCGGTGAGTGCAGGATGTCTTCAGCATGTCAATGCTTCTTTGTGACACATGAGCTCTCTCCAATTGTAGATGTGAAAGTAAGATATGTTGTAAACACCTTTTCTTTAGTGCCTGGGCCCTTATACACAAGCTTTAGATTTCAGTTTGGGGTCCTTTTACATATAACTTCATTACGTGATGTCATTGTACTTGCATTTTAAACAGTTTGTGACTAAGATGCATTAAAATGTATATCAATCAATCCATTAATACAATATAATAGAAGCATATTTAGCTACCTAACTGTTTGAGAACATATTGAAGGATAAGTAGTGTTTATTCTAATTAACGGCTGATTAATGAACACCTGAGAGATGACTGGACGGATGTATTTACCGGTGTCGGGGTCGCAGCCGGCGTTGCTCACGGCTGCACAGACGTTCATGCGGAACATCTTCTTGTTGTTCTGAGAATCGTACACGGTGTAACCCCCCTCCTGCGTCAGAGTGCTGAGGTCAAACAGATGACCTGGGGAAGAGGAGTGGCACCGTATGTAGATCAGTAAATGCAATTACTGACCAGTTTGTCATACCCCTTATTACAATTTAACCCCATGCAGTGGTGGAAGCAATATGCAGGCTTATGAGTTCAGTAAAAGTACAAATGTATTCACAAAAGTGATGGTAAAGGTTAATGTTTGGAATAATTAGATTATAACTATTGATGCACTTGGGGTTGGAGTTCACTTTAGAAACTGCTGCAGGATATTTTAACCTATAACTATATGTCATGTTTATTTATGAGTTGATTTATGTTGTGCATTAGCTTAGGAATCATGAAGTAACTAAAGCTGGCGGATAATTGTAGACTGGAGTAAAAAGAATATAATTGTTTTCCAAAATGTAGAGGAGTATACATTTAGGTATGCATAAAATGAAAATAAAGAACAGTTCTTAATACCACTGATCCTACTATCTTCCCCAGCATTAAGTGTCAAGAGACAGCAAAGTAATACAAAAATAAAAAGAGCATGCATATAAAGACGTCTACAGAGCCGCTGATGAGTGTGTCTGACCTGTGGCGGGGTTGGTGACTCTGCAGTTGTCGTGCTGCACGCTGTTCAGAGGGCAGGCGGCGGCTGTCAACCAGAGGAAGGTGTACACACAATCCTCAATGGCTGAGATCAGAGTAGGCCGAGAGTCCTGGATGGGAGAAAGAAACACACGCATTTTCTTTCCCGTTAATATTTGTATTTAAATGAACACCTGTTTTACAGTAGACTCAACCAGAGGAACTAAACATAAAAATGGAACTAAACCAGGAACTAAGACCCCCTTTTGCAAGTTCCTGTGTGTTCCTTTCTGAGAGGGTTAGACCAATCAAAGACATGGTTCTCTATTTTTGTGTATTTTGTGCAATGTTACCACGAAAAAAATCCAGTCCAATATTATCTGTGTTTATAATCACTGAGCTTAAAAGCAGTTGATAGGAGGGCTTTATAAAGAATGGCATCCTCAAGGCACGTAGATCTATTTAAATGCCAGTCCGGTACATACTGGCCCCTCACCACTTTGTCTTTGTCACACTTGAAGCGGATGATGCTGCTCTTGTTGCGGTTCCCCCCGGCACAGGCCTGTCTGCTGTTGTACTGCAGCTTCAGGACTCCTCTGTCCCACGTCGGGCCGGACTCCACCTGCCCCAGGCTCACATACTGCTCTCCCTCCTTCACACAGGATGCTGCACCAGAGGGACACTTCCAGGTTCCTGTCACAGGGAGAGACAGGAGGGCAGTGGGTAATCGAACACCAACAGAACACAGAGCAATGACTGAATATGGGATTAGGATGACGACACTTGAATTCTGATAAACAAACCAGAGTTTTACTGAACAAAGGACTGACCTCCCTGCTGCACCAGAGACCGGCAGACGTTGATGTAAAAGCGGTTTGAGTTCTCCGTAGACGGCTCCACCTCCCAGTTTCTGGAGTCCAAAGCCAGAGGAGAGAGGTCGTACGAGTGACCCTGACCATCACTGAGGACAGAGCAGACACACACAGAGGAAACATGTTAGGAGTCACGGGTTAAAGGTCTGAACAGATATTTATGATATTTTCTAGGTCTTTTTTTGCCTTAATTGCCTGTATTCGATCACATCTCTGCATCTCTTACTGTGGATCTTTGTTCCAATGTTTTTTTGTATTTTTTACTTTTACTTATTGCATATTTTAGCATCTACTCTCTTTTTATTGTCTGCACAACGCTACCTCACTAGCTCAGACATGTTATCCAACATAAAGCTATACGAGCGTTGGGTATACAGCTGAAGTACAGCTAAAGACCAGAATTAAAGAAATGAAAAGTGTCCACAAAACAAGAAGAGAATCAGCATTAGGAAGATGAGCTTTGGGAGGCGAGGAAGGATTGTTACTTGTAGGAGCAGCTGGTGGTTTTGACGGGGACACAGGCCAGCGCTGTGGGCCAGCTGAATAGGTAGGTGCAGTCTGCAGTCTCCTTGATGAACTCAGGTGTTCCCTTTACAGGTTAAAACACACAAAACACAATCAGTGACAATCACTACAGAGCTGGCATGACTTTCTATAAAGAAAGGTTTTTTTGTTTCTGCTGTCAAAATGAGTAGATGGGTACTGATGCTAACAGCTGTGTGTGTGAAACTCACAGGATGCCGGTCGGGGTGGCAGGAGAAGTAGATCTCAGTGGATCTCTTGTAAATCTTATGACAGGACTCTCCATCAGTGTAGTTCAGGATGATCTGGTCTCCCACGTAACTCAGAACCTGGTTTGCCATTCCTGCAAACACACACAAGAGGATAAATGAAAGACAATGCTGCATTAAAATAAATACTCAAGCCTGTTTCGGTTGATTTACACGTACCAGCAATCTTGGCTTTGCTCCCTTCCACCTGGCAGGAGGAGACAGACTCCATGTGGGTGCAGACGTCTCCCTGCACCCCCCCGCAGACAGCCAGGTGGTAGACGTACTTGTCGCTGAGGACTGGGTAATCGCGGCCCTTCAGAGAGCTCAGGTCGAACTCGTAGCCGCTCTTCGGGTCCCGAACGTGGCAGTTATCGCCTGGCAGGACAGGTTTAATTGAGCAGTGAGATACAAATTCAGGGGTTTTTCATCATAGTTTAATATATTTCAAGCCCTCAATACTATATTTAAGGATTCTCTCCAATGGAAATAAAGTTTTCAACCTTGTTACATTTTGTAAATTCACTCCAATAACCAAACGTCTTTCAGGTTAAATTCCACTTTTGATTTAAAACACTCAATTTTATTTTGATGAAGAGAGAAGAATTAAGAGGTTAAATCAAAGCCAGGAGAGGGAATTCAAATCTTCATTACTGCTTCTGATATTAAATACACAGGTATTTACCTTTAGACTTCCTGATGGGGCAGGCCTCAGATGTCCTCCAGATGAACACATATTCACAACCATCCAAACGGTCAAACATGGGGGAGCCCTAGAAGTAGATGAAGACATGCTCACTCATTCAAATCTACTGCTTAGTTGCCTGTCCTCTGTCTCGTTATCATGGAATACAAAAGGGAAACAAGGGTCAGCTAAATCTGAAATAGTGTGATACTCACGGGGTTGTCGTCACACTGGAAGATGATGCGTGTGGAGTAGCGGGAGGTGGCGTCGCAGTGTTCTCCGTTCTTGTACACGATGCTGATGGAGCCGTCCTGTGCCGCCTGAAGGCTCGACTGCACATAACCCAGGTTGTAACTCTTCCCATCGATCGTGGCACAGGAACCCAGAGGACCCACTGACGAGTATACAAAACAAAATGAACTTAAACCTGACAGGAAGATTGTAAAACTTGACGATTTCCCGTTGATTTAATTGTAATCTATTACATCTGTAAGGAGCGTTGTATTTGATATTAGATTGAACATAAGTAGTCGGAGATAAGGGCTGCTGAATATGTTCTTAACTGTATGTGTGTGCGTGTTAAGTGTGGACGAGCATACTGACCTGGACACTCGCTCACAGGAGGGAGAGGCTTGCACACGTTGATGTAAAAGCTGCGCGACTTCCCCACCTCTGTATCTATGGCGATCCAGGGGCTGTCCTCTCCGTCCCGCATCAGATGACTCAGGTCGTACTCATGACCGTGGGAATCTAGAGCAACAGAAAACTAAATAAACACACGAGAAAGAGGACAGGTGTGTGTGTGTGTGTGTGTGTGTGTGTGTGTGTGTGTGTGTGTGTGTGTGTGTGTGTGTGTGTGTGTGTGTGTGTGTGTGTGTGTGTGTGTGTGCGTGTGTGTGTGCATACCAATGATCTGGCAGTCGACGGGAGCAGGGATGCAGGCCAGAGCCGTGGAGAACTCAAACAAGACGTTGTGCACAAGAGTTGGAGCGGTGCCCAGATCCTCGTGCAGCATCTTCAATGTGCCGGGGTGAGCGTTCTTATCACACACAAAGTTTATGGTGAAGGTGTCCCGGGATGCTAGAGCGGAACGTTTCAATAAAAGATGGAAACAAATTGAAAGTAAAAATGAAATGATTACCAACGACGGGTTTGAGGGGAAATATGGGAACATCTATTTTGCAAAATGTAATCCCCCAATTATTCCACGTACTTTCAAAGTGTTTACTGACATTCTGTTTTACTCTTTGAAAGATTTCTGACAAATTCTACTCAGTTTTGGAAAGGTAAGAATCACGACTTCACCTCGAGTTGATCTGGTATTGAAAAATCAGTGGAATCATTTTTTTAATTCAATCATTTTTATCTAAACTGACACTCATTTATTTGCATGTTTAAATCTGGCTTTGTCAACTCTTTAAAGCAAACATATCAATAAAAAACTGGACACGCTTCCATGTTCAAGACACATTTTTTAGATTTATTTTAGAGTGATCTTTATCTTACTTTCTTTTTCTACGATTTATTTTTAACCTTTTTCATTTTTTCTTTCTCCTATTATGTTTTTCTAATGCATAAATATTCCAAAACAAATGAATTGGATGTGTGAATTGACTGGCAATGAACCTGATTCAATGAAACTGCCCCCACAGCTAACCTGATCTCCTCAAAATGAAAACAAATGACGCCCTCAGTTTCTATAAATACGTACCCGAGGGCCCGTCCAGGATTCCTTTATAGGTGAGTTTAAGCAGGCCGTCGGTGGAGTACTGCAGGGTCTTCTCCACCCCCACCGGGCTCACGGCACGCCCCTCCTCGAGCTCACAGCCTGCGTTGCCCTTTCCACACTCTGCCACGTCTGAGCAGATGTTCACCTGCAGGGAGGGAAGAAGGAGGATTTGAAGTTCTTGTTATATTCGATACAACAAGTATGGTTTGGTAAAAATGATGAAAATACAGCACAGGATTTACTGTTACAGAGTGTTATCAATGTGTGTGTCTTACCAGGAAGTCCTTTCCATTTCCTTGTGCCTTGTACCCCTTGTCGGTGGCCAGAAGCTGAAGGTTGAACTCATAGCCGGTGTTTGGGTCCACCACGGCACAATTCTGAAGCACAAACACATGTTCACATGGGAATACAGGTACTGACATCATATGTTTGAAGCGGTGGTAAACAGAGCAGAGCTCACATTGTTCTCGGTGGTTTTGATGGCGCAGGCGGCTCTGGTCTCCCAGATGAAGTTGGCGGTGCAGTTCTGGTACATTAGGAAGCGTGGGCCCATTGACTGCACAGCGTGGAACACAAACGGAATCAGACACGTGCAAAAGATTTTAAAAAACAAGCTCTACTTTCTGTTTGACCTCACCAGGCTTCCTCTGGAGCAGACCAGGTGGATGCGTGTTGTGTAGGAGAGCTTCTGGCCGTCGGACTCGCACACAGAGCCGTCCGTGAACTCCAGCAGCAGCCGGTCCCGCGACTCGATGACCGGCCCCCGCTTAGAGACACCCATGTTGCTTACGGAGATGACCTCCTTAGGAGATCCCTGAGGAGAAAGGGGAGGAAACAGCTCCTTAAGGTGAATTTGGCAATGTACTTTGCAAAATATTCCTAAAAAGACCTCAGCTATTGAACTCTTCTAACTCTATCTTTTTAATAAATATTGTTGTTGTTCAATCAAAATACTTTATCCATGTGGAAATGCTGGAAATGAAAGAAATAAAGGTAAGTTTTTTAAAATACAGTAAAAATATATACATTGTACTGAAATATATAACATTTAAACTTCAATATATAGAGGTACCATTGTATTTGTGCAAGATATATATAGGATCTGGATGTCTTCGGTGTAAAATCCGTGAGTAAATGCTGTATTAAGTTACCGTCTCCACAGTAACCGAACTGAACTGTAACCACTTTTTTTTCACATTGTGTTTCTAGCCATTACAGACCTTCTCAGAGATGTACTGGGTCTGACAGACGGACGCGTGCCGGTCGCAGCCCATCACGGGGTTGATCGGACGACAAATGTTGATGTAGTACTTCTTCAGGTTCACGGCGTCAGACAGGTCCATCGTCTGCCAGTTTTTCATGGAGGTGGAGCGGGACAAGCTGGAGGCAGAAGGATGAAAACATGCAGGACTTAACTCAACATCCTGGTGGTTTAGTGAATGAATTAAACATGTAGCTGTGCATTACCTGGATAATTCGTACTGCTCTAGCGTGACGGGATCTGTCACCAAACACTCGTGAGGCCTCTCGGGGCAAGCGTAGGATGTATACCAGCGGAAGTTGTAGGTGTACTTGTCTTCGACCTGCATTCAGAAGATTAAAATTACAAGCCACACAGTCAACCATAAAGAAACAGATATGTATTGTATAAAGACTTAGTGCATAGACAGAATCCAGAGGCTTATTTTACCTGGAATTCTGGTTTGCCAGCTCCGGCTTCCGGGTCACACAGGAAGGAGATGAGGGTGGATCTGAGAGTGTGTTCTTTGTTGTTGTACTGGGAGCCGTTACTGTAGGTGAGCTGGATCAGACCGTCGTAGTAAGACAGACGAGAGTTGGCTTCCCCGAGACTCCAAGAACTGGAGCAACAGACGGGGAAATATAAGAACAGAGAAGATGATTTAATGAGCCCATACCCAGAACATTTACACAGCAGCTCGAGAGTCAAACAAGCTGAGGAAATAAGTGAAAAGCGAGAATGTCTTTGGCTCCTTCTCACCTCTTCTCCACCTGGCACGCCCCCGCCTTCTCCGGACAGCTGGCAGCTTTGACAGGACCGCACACGTTGATGTAGTAATCGTAGTGGTCGCTGGTCAGGTTGTAGTAGCCACCGTCGGCTTTGGAGAGAGGAGACAAGTCGAAGGAAAACCCTGTGGAGCAACGAAGGGCAGACAGAGAGGAGGATTAAAACTCTGGCTGTGTGTGGAAACATGTAGAGTCCACTAGATGGCAGCACAGGTAACCTCTTTAATGATTCACATGTGATGATTCACTCTCATGTGACAAAGCTGTGACTAAAATTCCCCATCTAGTGAAGATGAGGAACCAGCACAAGAGAAACCTCCCCATGCATTTCAAATCAAAACAAATCTTATATATTTCAGCAAACAGAACCGTTGACTTTAAGCACTTTTTAAAAGCACTTTAACCCTCTTGAAAGCACATTTGACAAGTGTCAGAAAGACGGTGAAAACGCTATGAAGTTATAGGTTAGTCCTGTACAAATTTGGTTTTATAAACATAACTGTTCTCATTTTATATCTACTATTTTTCATCTGATAAATGATATTATTTTTTACATTTTTCTATATCTTAAAATAGTTCTCTTACCAGTGTCATCTTTTTTTTAACACTTTAGAAGTTCATCATTTTATTGTTTTTGCTCCTTAACCCTCCTGTTTTTAGATAATTCAAACTATTATAAATAATATTGTTTAAGTAATAAATTGCGAGTTCCACTCAGCTGGAGACAACTACAAGAAGCATTACAAATTAAGATTGCATTCACTAGAAAATGACTCATCTCTACCTGCATTTTCAACTTGACTTGAGAAGATTTGTTTTGTTCCTGAATTGCAGCTCTCTTGAAACGCTGCGACGGGTTCCCTATCATCTATAATCCCCATTAAGTCTCTTCCTCGTCTTTCCCTCTCTGCTGTTTTTCTAACTCTAAAATACTGGTCAGTCAGATTACATTAAAGGTTGGCGACGTACCGGCCCGAGGGTCCTCCACCCTGCAGTCGTCTCCCTGAGTCTTGGAGAGGACGCAGGCGGCGGCAGTGTACCACTCCATCCCATACACACACCCGTCAGAGGAAACGCTGCGGAGGACGGGAGCGCTCTCCAGATCTCCTGCAGGGAGGAAGAGAAACCAACATCAGTTATTTAAATGATATTTGAAGTTATAAAATGATGGTAAGACTTTGTAAAAACCTACCTGGTTTGCACTTGAGCGTCAGGATGGTTTGGATCCTCGTCTTTTTATCTTTGCAAAAGCTTCCTTCAGTGTAAACCAGTCTGATGTCATTTCCTACTTTGGTCTTCTGAGGAGAGGAGAGGAAGCTGCCCAGGCTGATGAACCTACGATTCTTATCTGAAGCACGGGGAGACAATAAAGGAAAGGTCAATAAAAGTATGTCCCAGACAACTGTATACAAGCAACAGCTCTGATACTGGAGAGATATTTGATGCTGCAGACTATTCTATAAAAAGGAAGATAAAGCTTGCAAAACGTATTAGGGGAATGTATAAAAAGGCTTCAATATATACCAAAACAATAAATAGAAGGAGGAAATCTTGAGAAAAGGGAAAAAGTGGACATTTTTAGTCTCATTACAACAGTTTTCGGTCTATTCTTACCAAAGGCACAGATGGAGGCGTCCGCCGGGCAGCCGGTAGCGTCTCCTGTCTGGAGGACTTTGTGACAAACGTTCAGGAAGAAACGAGAGTCTGGCTTTGGAGATTTATCATCCACCACTTCCCAGTTCCCCCCGGCATCTGACCCTGGTGCAGCACACAGAGGACGTATTGAGTAACACAGACAAACACTGAGAGAATATGGACACACACAGGCCAATATAGACTTTTAAACTCACCGGGGTTTCTTGTGAGGGTTGAGAGGTCGTAGTGTTTGGTGTCGTCTCTGACTTGACAAAGTAGATCCTCTTTCTCCTTGATGCAGGCGAAGGATGTCTCCCAGTCAAAGAAGTAGGTGCAGTCTGTCTCCCCCGCAAAAACTGGAGCCCCGCGCCCACCGCTCGCTGCAAAGTCATACAAGGAAATTAAATGAGGACAAATTAATATATGACTTCAATAGAAATTAAACAAGGTGGCAGTAAAAATGCACAGAAATTAAGTTTCCCTGTGAGTAATGGGATATAAATGGTAGAGATTTAACCATGTGCTTATACTTCTTCTTGATGTCACTGAGGTATTCTGTATTATGGTACAAGTTGTGTGTACATCCCTGATATTACCACCAGATGATGCCATGGTGCAAAAAAATAGTCAAAAACAGGGGAAACGTTTACAATTCTATGACAAAATGTTCTGTTTTCGGTCTTACATGCGTTCTTGTTGCACTCAAAGTTGATGATGGTCATTCTCTGGAAGCCCGTGGAGCATCTGGTGCCGCCCGGGTAGATCAGAGTCAGATCTCCGTCTGAATAACTGCACATTAGGAGAGAGAAATACTCAATAAATGTACAGTTTTATCAAGGTTTGCCATTTCATCAGTAAGACTGTTTAACATGAAGTGATACGTTATGATTTCTCTAGTTTCCTTTCTATTTTGGGGTATTTTCCTTGCATAGTGATTGCACCATCAACATCCAACACACACACATTACCGTAGTGTCTGGTTCTGATATTGTCCGGCCACCTTCTTCACGTCCCCGGTCTTCTTCACCTGGCAGGACGATATGAACGGGTCTTCGCCACATTCCTCGCTGTTGACCTTTCCACACACGTTCAGGTAGTAAACGTAGCTGTCGTCTCCGTCACTGGAGCCGGAGTGAGCGTAGTACGGCGTTTCACTGGCTACACACACACACACAAAGAGGCAAAGGAGTGTTTATGATGACCTATTCGTCCAATGACTTAATTAAATATGACTGAAAATATAATCAAGACTAGTGTGGACTTCTTTAATTATAAAGAATTAGATTTTAGATTCTTATTTTTGTAGTTATTGACTTAGTTTGTCCATAGAAGTACTTTGTTATACATGTTAGGTTATAAGACAAAATGTACTTATTGTAAGCCTGAAATCCAAAATCAGTGTTTTGTAATAAATAAAAATAAAACAATAATAGAAAAAACAAAATATTAAACTTATAGATAATAAAACTAAATCCTAATAATGGAGATACTTATTCAAAATAGACAAACATACAGGGAAGACACGCTCAGGATTCTGGCCATTATAAGAATAGGAACATTAAAGCTGCATTTAGATGTTTGTACGTAACTCTTAGTGGGAAAGCTGATAAGAGTTTTTCTCAAATGTGGACCTGTTCCTTTAAATATGACTTAGACTAAGCCGTTCCTGACTTCAGTCTTGTATTTACAGCAGGGTATAAAGTAGTTCCACTCAGACAGTAAACTGTAGCCGACATCATGTCACACACAGATTCTGCAGAAAGTGGAAAAAGGCTTTTTATATTACCAACAATGAGCTTACTGAAACGGGAAGTTGGGTACACTCATAGGTTACTTCCTCTAAGTAAAAACAGCAGCTCTGTGAGACAACAATTCATGCGGATTGAATGTGTAATACAGGAGGAGTTTTATTTTAAGCCCACTTTAAATAACCTTTTTTGTTGGTTCAAGTACAAAAATGGGGCTATCCGGGGTGCTGAGTTTGTTACTTTCATACCTACTGAAAGAAACAACTCTGTAAGAGGAAAATGAATGCAAACTAACAGCACTGTCTAACTCTGGATGGAGCTTTGGATTTGAGCCTTGCAGACCATTTACATGCACACAAACCTATATTGCAAACTACAGGAAAGGGAACCCCCCCCCCATAAAGCATAACAGGGCCTCTTTAAGCAACTAAGTGATACCTCAACAAAGAAAATAGAAGAATATTTCATCTGTTGGCCTCAAAGCAGATCCACTTACGGCTCAGGGTGAGCGGGGTCAGGTCGATGGAGGTGTCGTGCTGGTCGTTGGTCAGTTTGCAGGTATCGCTCTCCAGATAGTCTCTGTGGCAGGCGTACTCCGTCACCCACTCCACCTCGTAACGACAGTTCGACTCCGCGATCATCTTAGGAGGACTGCCCTGTGGAGCCAAGGGATTTGTTTCAGTAACGCACAAGTTGGTTTAGAAATGTGTGAGAGTGTGTGTGACCTACCGACTGTCTGCTTGACGGACAGATTAAGGTGATGTTGACGGCTGGAGTGTGTTCCTTACAGATGTCTGGAGGAGTTGAACCGGCGGTGGTCTTATACGTTAACCTCAGTCTGTAGAGAGGAGGCAAGAAAGTGGAAACTAAAAATCTTTCCAAGGCTTTTTAAAATGTTCTTTATGTGTGTACACTTTAAGAGTTTATCCTGCTGTGTGCTATAGGAAACATGTATGATATAGAAGGTAATATTATTTCAGTTGTACCTCTCATTTGACAGCAGCTCCAGCTGTACGGTGGGAGAGCCCATGTCGTAGGATCCGTGCTTGGTGACCAGACAGGCCGCAGAGCCCTCTGCACACGAGTCTGCGGGTCGGTCTGAGAGAGGAAGAGGGAGCATATGAGGTGTTAGGAAAGGAAACAAGGTCTGATTATAATAGGAAATCAAATTGGAACATATACATAATGTACGGCTGCAAGAAGCAATGATAAGCTACGACAGAGTCAAATATAATCGAGGGTTAGGGGGAAAATTAACACAGATTTCAAGGTTTTTTTACGCCAATAATATCAATCCCTATTTTACAATAGTACATGTTTTCTCCTTTAGTTCTCTGTGTCTTTTTTGTTGTAACTAAACCCAGTAAACATTCAACATCTTCTCAAAACTACAGAACACACAACCCTAACACTACAATATTTCTCGATACCTAATCCAATCATTTTCTAAGTCATTTATCCATCCATTTATCCCCCCCCCCGCCTCCCTGAGGTACTGACTGAGGCTGCGGCAGATGTTGATGTAGAAGTCGATGCTGTCGTCCCCGTCGTCCACCAGATATCCATCGTTCACTTTGATCAGAGGATTCAGGTCGTGCTTCTTGCCGTCCGAGTCGAACACGTAGCACGGCACCTGCAGAGGAGAGAGGTTCAGATTACAGTACTCACATCTTTGATCCTCAAAGGGAGACCAATTCATAGAGGCAACTAATGATACTCTCTTAAAAATGATAAATGATCTCTGTGTGGTTATTAAAAAAACATCATGGCAATGGACATAGGTTCTATAGAATGCACAGGTATAGAGCAGAGCACACTGATGGACTCGGACTCGAACTGGGACTTGCACATTGACAATTAGACTTGGACTCAAGCAAGTGTTGTCTCGAGGCCCAGGCCTGTGCAGCTGCAAGGCGAGTTCCCATACTGTTTGCCCCACTATTCCCAGTCTAAATGATGTGCAGAGACTTCATTTTCCTGTCAGGGGTATACCCGAGGTTCAAAGTATAAGATATAGGGAACAGAAACTTGCATTCTGGGTAAAAAAATATCTGTTTTTCTTTTGCAGCAGATGCTTCAACAGTGAGTTTAATTCATTTCACACCTCCTCTCGATGTCTCCGCATTAACAGCGTCATCGCAACAACATGTGACACGTCCTCTGATGAAAACACGCAGTAAACACCCTCAAAAGAGTGGGAACAACATTTTCGATTTCCTCTGAAACTCCTCACTGCTGGCTCTTGGTTACTCACATATAACGCCACAACACACAAACCACCCGCCCCCTCGGTGAGTCAGATGTTCCTGCACTCACCTCTATGTGTGGCTTGAATTTGTCCCTCTTGCAGGCGGCGTACGTCCTCCACTCAAAGTAGTGCACACACTGAGACACAGCCACGAACTCCGGGGTCCCCTGCAGCACACACACAGGAACAGGAGTGAGAGGATGCAAAACATAAAGGATGCATTATGCTTATATTAAAGGTGTAGAGAGTATTATATGTGCCAGATCCGATGACAGTACATGTGTGTACATGCTTCACCTCCCACATTTAGAGTGGTTGAAGGCTCAGTGCGTGCTCGAGGGTTTTTCCTCAAGAACACTTGTTGAGAGAGAGTGGACATTTAGTTGTAATTATTTGTATTTCTTTAGCTTCTCTTTGTATTTCGCTGCTGCAATGCAAACAATTCCCAGTTTGGGATAAATAAAGTACTTCTGATTCTGATTTCTTTATTCCCACTCTTGTCCCTCTCTGTTACAACTATTTACACTTAGATATTTTACACTCGTTTAGTGAGTTTTGAGAGTTGTGAGGAAATTCTTCAGCACTCCTCAGTCATAAAGCAGGATAGTCCATGTCTGACCTGGTTTAGTTTTTAACTTTATACTAGTTAGTTTTAAATGCCAGCCATATTTAGTTTGTACTACACATTTCTGTTAAGGTTCTATAAATGGCACCAAGAAACCGTCAAACAAGGCAGTGAAGAAGCAAGCAAATACATAGCAACATATAAATCATGTCTACAAGTTTATATAAATAACTACATGAGTAAATAGACCGTCCACTTCAGAGGATAATTATTATTACAGATTATCACAATGTGGCTCTTCTTCTTCCTCCTCCTCTTCTCAGCATTAGATGACATTGTAAATAAAAGCCACTTTCATTTCTCCTCTCTACACTTTGTAAAATGAAAATCAACAGTCGATCATGATTTTTTTCTGCTCTGTGTGAAGGGAAATGACACGTTAACCGACCACCACGATCCCCTGAAACCACGCGAACACGCGCACACCACATCCGCACGCGCACACGCACACGCACACACACACACGAGCAGGTGACTGTCATCGTCCTACATCATTCCCCCTCACTTCCTTTCATAGCAGCTGAGAGAAGCAGCTGCTCAAAAGTCATTTAAGCTTCTTTTTTTTGTTTTAGAGAAAGAAAACAACTATTTCATTTCCAAATATTCAAATCATATCGTGCTGAAAAACTAAAAACAGCAGATCATTAACATTTACCCAACATTGCACAACAGTGGTGGAGCTTTGTACTCGCGTAAAGTTTATTATTTCTCACCTTTACAGCGTGTTCAGAGTCTCAGGGTTGAACTTAAACTGCATTTACAGAACAACTCAAAACTGCTGCGTTTCTGCTGAGGATCAATATAAATCCCTCATGGAGTTTCCTCACCAGAGCATTGCTGTGTCCAATTTTTAAGGTGCTGACCTTCCTGTTATGAACTACAAAAGGTGCCGAGTAAACAAGTCAGTTTCCACAGCATTATGTTTTAGGGAACACAAAAAAGCCCATTATTTTCCACTCTACAGAGCATGACGCTGTCCCAGTTCCACATATTTGTATTTGACAGCTATTAAATGAAGTTGCGGTAACCATGCAGACATCAAGCAGTGTCTTTCAAATGACCAAAATCCAGGAAGATATCTATTCTCATATACTGTACTGATATAATATCGACGTAGACCCACGCCTCTGGTCTCAAGCAAGCTTCTCTAACCTTCAACCCCCCCTTAAATACGACTCCTGGAAAACAGAACAAATCATCCGTTCTAAAAACACTCCCCTGTGTGTGTGTGTGTGTGTGTGTGTGTGTGTGTGTGTGTGTGTGTGTGTGTGTGTGTGTGTGTGTGTGTGTGTGTGTGTGTGTGTGTGTGTGTGTGTGTGTGTGTGTGTGTGTGTGTGTGTCTAACCATGGTTTTCCCACACTGGAAGCTGATGCTGGTCTGGAAGTTGTTGTCGCTCCCGGGACATATTTCTGTGCTGTTGAAATCCAGCACGGAGCCGGAGAGCTTCTGCAGGGACAGCTGACCTGCATGGGAGAAACAGAGAATACAATCACAGAGCATTCAGTTATCGTTTGTACACATGTAGATACCGCACTCATGTCATACAGGTAGACCAGGAATAGAACTCAATGTGTACTTTACCATTATTATACCACAAAAGCGTGGACTTCTCTACAAAGATCCAGGTGATCGATGATTAGCCAATTCAATTCATATTTTTTTTTAGCTTTACTCCTTTTAACGTCTTTCTACATTTGTCTTTTTGTTGTATCGTTAACCCTCACTGATAAACATACAAATAGTATATATACATAAAGCTACCAGGGTGGTCTTAAATCATTTGAAATGTAGTCAGGTGCTTAATACAAATTAAATGATATAATTAATTCAGAAAAGATTTAAAAAATTAACTTCAATTTGAAAAGTTATATAATTATATTAAAGATAATTAAAACACAATATATAATATTAGTTAACTCCCTTTTAACATAAGTAACCAAACATTTCATTATATACATTACTGGCTTTGTAGCTATAATTTAATTGCACACATTTGGTCAATTGAATCCGGGCTGAGTGTAGATACTTGTTTTTGTAATCTCTTTACATAATCCCATTTCTGTTATCCATTACTACTCCAACTAAAATAGCTAAAGAAGGATGTCCTCTACCTGATTTTGAAGATTTTATTTAAGTGATAAAGAGATCATGGTGCCTTGCAACAGTTCAAATAAAAAAGGAATCCCACAGACTCTGGGTATCTGTGTGTGTTACTCTAGGCGACAGTCAGTTAGAATAATGTCTTTACCCGGCAACCCAGACTGACCCGAACACAAGGTAAACATGTGCAGCGTAACACCCCGACCCCGCTGTCAGTCCTCCTTATTTATCAGAGGAATATAATTAGACAGCATTGGGAAACATTTTACATTTGTAAAGGAGTTACCACGTCTAAAGCATGTGACTCTAAAAATGTGTGTCTGTTGAAACAGCAATCAAGATTCATCCGTTCCTTCTTCCCAGGTCATTTAGCAGACATGAATAGAAACACATTTGGATTCAGTGAAGCTACACATTCCCTTGATGAACTGTGTGTGTGTAATTAATGACCTCATTCTAGTACCCCCGTTTCTGTTGTGCATGTACAGTTTGTCGGTTACAAAGAGATGGAAAACTGGTTGTTTCTTTAATAAATCTTGCTCTTTTGATAAGTCAGTTTAGGAGAAACTTGCACAAGCTTTTTAGGAGTGTTTTGATGTGCGTGTGGCCTCTGCTTCCTCTGATAGCACGAAATACTTTGAACACAAAGGGAGCATAACGGAAAGTAACACGGTGACCTACTGAGAACAGAAACTAAAGTAGGAGGCTGTGTGTGCATCATGTGTCTGCTCCTGTTATACTTCACATTTCACAATACAACTATTGACTTTCAATTTGAGATATTCTACAAGATCAATGCCACTGAAAAACTCAGCAGCTTGACACTACACTAGTATTGGTGATGTTAAATAATCAATAAGTAAATAATAAGTCAATTAACATAAAAAAGTAAATATTTCTTTTTGTATCTATTTTTTTTAATTGTGAAGATTTGACGCTTTTTTTCGTCTCGTGACGGTTAATTGATTTTCACTCTTTCACTGTCCAAGCTATTTGAAGACGTCCCTTTGGACTTTGTGACTCAATTCTGATAAGAAGCAATTCCTCTAAAACACAAACAAAAAGAAAATGTTAAGAAAACAGAAACCAGAGCCCAGTCTGCTCTGATTGGTTAGCTGGCCGGCTCTGTTGTGATTGGTCACCTGCTTAGAGCTGTCCCGCCCCTTAGCCTATCATGTTCAATATATAGGAGCGCTAGCCAATAGAAGCGTGAGTGTTACATAGGGATGTCACTATGATCAGGAAGTCAAAACCGAGTCCAATGGAGACGTTTCAGGCAGTTGAGGGGGATGGTGTGGGAGAGAAACTCCCTCTGGAGGGGACACAGCGATTCTAGCAGACCATTTACATGCTCTGAAATCTATAGGACACACTACAGGAAAGGGAAAACCCCAAAAGAACAACAGGGCCTCTTTAATATTCTGTTTTACCGTTGAACCTTCTTGTAAAACATCCTTTTGCAATCCTGTGTCTCCATATGGTTATGCCAATAAAGTTTCTTTGAATTTGTATAGAGAGAGAGATAGAGAGCAGGGGCGTGACACTGTTGTCTATTTCTGTTTGAGAACGTTTCTGCTTGATGTTCCTGAGTCATGCGATAAGTCAGCTGCAGGGTTAAACTGCAACTGGTCTGACCTCACCGTCTGCCTCTCACTTTCCAGACGCATGTATACCTCTACTGAAGTTAAAGTCCCACCTAATTATGTATTTAATATGTTAGTTCTGCTGTGTTATTTCAGTCTTTACTCTGCTCTGTCTCTAAATGTCCCCGCAGCGGGACGGATAAGGATTTCTGATTGTGCTAAAAATAGGCTGAGAAATGTAGCACACAACAACATGAGTCTGCAGTCTTCAGCTCTTTGTCAGTGTGAGGGTCAGGTGACACGCTGAGATCGACCAAACACTGATCTGTTACAGGGGGGGGGTCACGGCCTCAGACGAAAGGAAAGTTGTTGTCAAGTGATTCTGAAATAACTGTCTGACAGCTCGTCGTCTATAAAAACTCAAGGGCAACGTCAAGCACAGTGATGTAGCCGTAACTGAGAGATAGCCCCAAATAAATGCGGCCTAAATATAGATTATATGTAGGTAGTTGTTTTATATAATGGAGATAACGTGGCATTTGGCATAAAGTCTAGGTCTCATGAATTTTTATTAGACATTTTATTTTAACTTCTTATGTTTTTTAAATATAATATATATATATGTTTTGCACATTTTAACTTTGACTTGTTATGTTTAAATAATCGTATATATTTAAACTTCTATAATTATCTTATTATTATACATTTTTGTGCACATAAATACTTTAAATTCTTGTGATTTTTTAATACTTTAATATGTTATTTTGTTTTATTTTTAAACCCTGATTTCTCACGTAATAAATGAAGTATTTTGCTTCAGATTTTTATGAGATTTTCAATATTTGATTTCAAGAGTTACAGAGTTCATAAACTGTGTCATTTCTGTCTCAAAAGGAGTGATTTTGGCCTCAAACCACATGTTGAGTAATTCAATTAAAAACCAACATTGAGAAGGCATCCAAAGAGCTCCAAGACATTTTACATTTCTGTCTTCTTTGCGGTAATGGATTCTTCAAAGGGGCTTTTCTTATAATAACCCCTTCAGAGTGCATCTGTTCATGAATGATAATGGCGGCAGCAGCAGCAGCACATCACTCCCCTGGGCTAAACACACCTGTAATTAGAGGTTTACAACAAAGACCCCGGGGGCTCAGTGTGACTCACTGTGGAGCAGAACCAAAGCTGAACTAATCTGACTGATGTGGAAATTATAATCAAACAAGAAGGCTTTCACACCCGCGACGTTAGTGGGTTTCTTTTTGACAGGAAGGGGGATGAATGCACATGTGTTTGAGATAAAGACAACAAGGAAACAAATCAGTCACACCTGAAGTGAAGACACTAACACGAGGCAGAGGGTTACTGTGAATAATATATCAGGAGAGCCTTCTGTCTTAGAGATTCAGACACAGATTTCGGTCAAATCATTTAAAAATAATATAAAACACAGGAGGAGAGATTTCTCATATTTAATAAGCTGTAAATATTGGATGAATTTAGTTGAAGGAACAACTGAAACACTTAAGGATTTATCAGGGTTCACTAATATTATTACTTCTGAAATGTTTTTCCGAGTCAGAGGCAAGATTGTTTTCGTGCGTCTAAACTGAGGGCTTAAATCAGTTTATGTCAGCGAGATTAAATAAACATCGGGGTGTCTGTCCACTGAAGGTCACAGCTGGAGGGGAGGAGGCTAATCGAGCAACAGGTTGGGGTTAACCACTAGTGCATGGAGAGGGAGAAGCACAATGACAGGATGGATGTAAAGATAATTGCCACTGATCCTTAAAATCTTTTCAACTTAACATTCATTATATGCTGCACATCTTTCTTTAAAGCATCTTTCCTGCAGCAGTGGGTGGTACATTGAGGCACATCATATGGAATTTAAGCTGCATTACATAAAAGTGATGTGGTTTACTGAATGCACCACACTTCTTTACCTGTTCTGTCATTTGCCTTTACCTGCTTAGTCATCAAATCCACATTACTGATGATCATTTATCAAAATTCACATCGTGCAATTAATTTGTGAACTCATAATTTGTAAAACCTGCAATAGTGAGGTTTTCTCGTAAAGAATATCCACATATACACAAAAACAAATCATATTGCACATCCCTAAATAATGCTAATCTAAGCATGGAAAGGTGTAGCTACTCCCTGACTCTTATTTTGCAGCGAGGAACAGAGATGTTGATCTTGCTGACCAACAGCAGCAGATTCGGTCTAATCAGCAAAGAGATCTGCTAATGTACCGACAACACTCTGAAGCACCACTTCACTCTGCAACGAGGAAACCCCTCAGATCAGATCTTTACGTTTAGGATTAAGTCTGTTATCAAGAACAGTCTGAGACCTCTTATCCTCAGACATGCAGTAGATATACCTACAATAACTGTACTACTGTTATAAATCACGAGACGGGCCAGACAGAAAGTGAATCCACATCTATTTTGGTAATTAATCATCTTGTGAAGCAAAAAAGCAATATATTTAAAGGTTTCAGCATCTCAAATGTAAGGATTTGATGACTTTCTTTGTGACAGATTAGAGTAAATGTAATAATTTTGGGCTGTTCAAATAAAACACGACATCTGAGGAAGATTCCCGGCCTGTTGGAAAATATAAATCCCTAGTTTTTCAACAGGATTTAGTTGTTAATTATTCAACTTAAGAAAGAAAACAACATTTTCTAATGAAGACTCCTCATTAAAAGCATGAGATGAAGTAGAGATACCATAATACTTCAAATGTATCATAGTTATTAAAGTTGTAATGAAACGAACGAGCATTAAAAACATATATTTTCTGTTAATGTGCAGAATATGCATATGATTACACCTCTAGTTGAGAAAAAAAGACAGCTATTATTCTACATTGCCTCTGATTTGAAGACATACCTCATCAACTATCTTAGAAAGAAGAAGGCAGACTTCCAAGCAATCAGGGAAAACCATCTGAATGGTCAAAGACTTCAGAGATGATCACATGATCCACGATCAAAGACCTGCTACCAGCACTAATGCAGCTGATTCAGAGTTAATCAGATGCTTTACACAGAAACTGACCACATGGGGTGTGTGTTTGGCAAAACACACAAAGCAGCAGTGGTATAAACAGCCTCTAGGATGTAGATGTTCTCCCGCAGTGTCACTAAAGAGCGTGAAATGTTCTGCTGTGTGGGTGTCACAAGTCACATGTGACGCATCAGAGTCAAAGAGCACTGACGTAAAGACAGCTAGACCTTGCTAATCAAAAACAAGTAGTGAGGGTTGTCACAGAGCCGTACAATGGGTATACTGATTAGAAAGGTATGTTGAAATACTGTAATACAAGGATGCAGTAGCTCATTATTCTGTTTCCTTTGCATTACAGCGAGTTTTCTCCTGTAGGGACAAATGTGCCTCCTGCAAGATCACATTTAAAGCTGGAATGAGCAACTTTACACTGTTTGTTGCCCTATGGAGCTCCAAGAAGCGACTGAAATTATCAGAGTGCAACAAAGATGGAAAAGATGTTGTGGAAATACTAACTTTAGTGGCTTGTGGCAAGAAGTTACATGACTTGTATTGGCGAAAGGTACAGAGCCAAACAACAGCTTTTAAACACAAGTCCAATGATTAAACTATGCTGAAAAGAAACCATCAAGTCTTTGCTACTACAGAACTTCCACAGATCTCTCTGTTCAGCTTCTTTAGTATACATCTTTATTATAAATAGTATGTCAAAGTGGATTTGGATGAACCTTTCCATTGTGCTCCTATCATATTCCTATATTTCATCTATTGTTTCTCTGACAGACTGCCACGGTGTCATCTCCTGGCTGCTAAGAGATGTCTTGTGAAACTGTGACACGTTTGAGTCCCAGTGTAAAGTGCTGTACTCACCCACAGAGTGGTCTGCTTTGAGGGTGAGGTTCCGGGCGCAGACGGCGGTGTCGGCACCACAGCTCGTCGACGGTGAAGACTCGCAGAGCTTTAGCGTGTAGCCCACTTTATTATCCTGGTCTATGGCCTCCCATTTATATCTGCAACAAGAAAAGAAAGACATGAAGTACAGAAGACAGAGACGAATGAGGTCTAAACATGTATCAGGTGTCAAAACGGCCACTACTAATATGACTATTTTCACTACCAATTCAAATAGATCTTGTTTTGTTCGACCGATCCTCAAAGGTATTTTATTTACAATAGTGGTACACAGGAAAAAAGCAGCAAACCTTCTCATTTGATGAGCTTTGACCGGCATCTGTGCTTGATTATTGCTTGAAACAACATTTATTACTCAATTTATTGCTACGGTGCTACAATACCTACATGCTACAGTGATTGGATTCATAAAATGCGTTCGCTTCTTGTCAAAATAAACAAAAATGCTGTATATGGTTGCAAAAAAAATGGTAAATGGATGTAAAAATTACTCCAATCTTTGTCTCATACTGAAGCTACTCACAGTATATTGAGGTTTCAGAGTGTCAGTTGATTTGTTCTAGAGACTACAGTAGCATTAAGATTGTAACACATCCAATCCCAATAACCACATGCAGTGTGTTTTCAGAAAAAACAGCAATTCAGAATAGAGGAGGCTGTTTAAAAAGAAAAGCCAATCTATAACACAGGTGTGCCACAGGTGTGTGAGCAAGGCTTTTTATGCTGCTTGTTATTAAAGTATTGTCTTTGCATGAACACTGAACAAACAGGGTTTATGGGGTTTTTTAAAAGGTGAAATAAACGACATAGTTTAAGCACCATGTGTTTCTTGTGTGACCCTTTTCTGCAAATGCTTCCAAAACAAGGGAACAACTTGCAGCCGCAGCCTGAACTCACAGGTTAACTTTCTGGTTATCTTTTCCTTATTTCTGAGTCAATATTTGAACAGCAGCTGCATGAACACAGCTAAAGGACAACACTGCATGTAGACAAAAGTGAATGCTATTTACTTGAGCTATGATATAACTGTGTTTTATATCTGACTAATGGAAAGTCATATAAACGTTGTCCACCTATAAGTCATGGCAGTTAACGCTGCTAACAATTAGCATTAGCTTGTTGACATGACAGTTTTCATGTAACGTCTGCAGCTAGCTACATGTTAGCTTGATACAAAAACAACACTTTGTTAAGTTAAGTGCTTTGACTAAAGACAGATTAAATAAGGTTTGGAGCTCGTTTTATTCAACTGTTATCAAGCTATCTGGTTTAAACGTATCTAGCAGCACGTTTTACACACAAAACAATTGTTCTTTTTAATCTACATCTTAGCTAGCTTGCACAGTTGAAAGCTAATAGTATGAATTCTACATTTGATAAAGATATTGGAACTGAAACCAAGAGCCGACTGTTTGTTCAGTAACCAAATGTGACAGTAGTCATCATATTACATCAGTGGATCCATTGAAACCGGGTCAATAATAAGCAAATAACGACATATAATAAGAAGAATTATTGTTTTTATTAGCTACTGTCCCTTAGCTAGACAATTCAACTTGTGTAATATATCTGTGAATAACTATACAATACATACTTCCACCTTTAAATACCATCACCTGGCTGCTATCTCACAGCCGGTACTGGGTGTGTATTTAGTCAATTGTGTAATTTCTGCTTTTATCTTTAAGCATTCTTCTTAATTAGTATTAATCTTTGGCTCTGTAATGGCTGTAATAATGTAAATGTCCCTTCTGTGGGTCGAATAAAAGGTATTCTGATTATATTTAGCTTAAATATGTGTGCACATAAGGGCATAAAACGCAGTAATGTGTTTCGGTGTGCAGTGGGAGGTGTGTTTATCTGTTATTACCTGCAGAGGTGTTGGTTAAAACCGGCTCAGTAATAAGCAAATAACCACATCTAATCCTGCTAATATTAAGCTTCAACGTTTGTGTACATTCTCTGTTTTGTTAGCTGGTATTACCTGCAGAGATCCTGGTACCACGGGGTCTCCTCCGCTCCGGACCGGACCGACAAACATCCCAGGACCACCACCGACCAAAGGACCAGCTTCAGCGGGGAGCATCGGTGAGATTTACCCTGAAATAACATGTTTACTGCGGGGGTTCTTTCTGTGCAGACTAACTAAGACGACATGATATGGCAGACTGTTCTTTCTGCTCTGGAGCAAATTGGTAGGAAGTGAACGCACCACATGACAGGACATCACATGACTCCAATGATGCTGACTGATGGTGCCTTCAGGGGCTGTGGGAAAATAGGAACTTCAAATATTAATCAGGTTTTCAGTATATTCGTTTCATAGATTGCAAGGGGGGAAAAAGCTATCAAGGTTTCTTAAATGTTCAGAAAAAAACTAATTGAAATAAAATGTATGTTTAAGTTCGTTTGGTGTTTTATGTAACACTTTAGTTTTCAATGTTCATTCAACGTGGAACAAAGACAATAACTGCTCTAGCGTCTTTCACATTTACATATCACATATAGTATGAACAATAAGTAGTCTGCTACCTAACGATACAATATTCAACATTAACTGAACGATTTTCATTCATCTCCAAGCGGTAAGAAGAAACGTCTCAACGAAAAAAATAGGAATGCAGATATTCGAGTTTGACACGTAATGCTCTTTATTCAATGGCACCTGAAAGCACCACTCTTTATGACACATAGCCTTTGCCCCAGAGAGCAAACCTCTTTTTATTCTACCTAAATCAGACCTAGAACATGTAACCATAATAGAAACACTATACGTAACATTATATTTAATTAAGTACAGTTTGTTAAGAGTCATGATGAAGCTACAGCTGTTCCTGAAAGTGACAACTTGGAGCCGAAATGCCCAGAAATTGCAGCTGCGCGCCTTCAGGTGTCATGATGCGCCCTCTTGTGGTCATGTTGAACTACTACAAAACCTCTCACTCATCACTGAGACTGCTTACTCAGGTCCAGCTGTCCAAACAGTGTTGAATTTTAGGGATTTTCCCCCTGTTATATTCACAGTTTCTAGAATTTACAAAGAGTGAAACGTTCAAAATTGAAATAGGTTGCTTTCAAAAGTCCTTTTTGTGTGCCTACATGTATTCAGAACTTTATTTAAACAAATATGATGCTTAGTTAGCCAAATCAATCCCTGCAGCGCTCTCTACAGGTCAGGCTGAATGCTTCTTATAGGGCCTATAATCAGGGAAGTGAGCACAGCTGCTGAGGGGACAGTCAGAAAGCTAGTTTGTTGAGATTGTTTTTCATTATGTTGCTTCTGGTGTTCATCTGCATGCTGTCAGGTAAAAATTGAAGCATTAAAAAACAGAAATAGTTTTAAATAATGAAAATGATTTTCTCTTTCTTTTCATGCAGTTGTTGGTGCTGTCCCTATCAATGCAACACAGGGGGATACCAGTCCTGCAACAGGTTGGTACCAGTCCTGCAACAGGTTGGTGTTTGATTTTTTTTTAAAGCCTTTGATCAAATATACACATTTTTCACACAGAGTTTCTTGTTTTTTGTAGACAATGCTACAGTCACTACGATGCTAGATGTGCAAAAACAAGGTAAACTGTATTTCTTTACAAGCTGAACATGCGCACACACATTCATTCATATGTGTTTAACTATATTTCACTGGATATTTATTGTCCAGTCATCCAGAATACGACTCACCATGCAGCAGGTAGGTTTTTCTTCATTTTTTTTAAACATTCAATAAAGTTTTGTGTCTTCAAAACGATTTTAACCCTCAGATTTCTCCAGGTGTGGTGGTTTCAATGCTAGAGCCACAGCGATCCAGTGCAGAAACTCTAGAAGGTAAAGCCTTGAATACCTGGGTGAAACAAATATTTGTATTTGATGAATGCGATGTTCAGTGACATATTTTTATTATGTTGTAGAGCTTGAAGAACACATGGTTGTCCAAGAGGGAGATATTTTGATACCGGTAAGAAGGACAACTTTTATTTTACACCTGATTTAGGAAAGCCTCAGTTTAGTAAAGGCCAAAGATTCCCAAGAACCGAGGGGTGAGCTGGCAAACTAAAGGAACGTTTTTGAAGAAATGTAAACTAATACCAACTCTACCTTTGCTACCACTACTCTCCTCTACTCCTTTTACGAACTATACAAAAATAATAATAATGATACAAATAATAATGTTTTTTTTAGACATAAATCTTAAAATATTAAGAAGAAACTTCATAAGAAAAAAATCTGAAAATGCATTGAATTAATTATTTGGCACTAAATATTAGATATTCTAAACTGAAAAAATATATAAAGCAATATTCTGCAGTCGTTGCTCAAATGGGGCAAAAAAAAGTAAATCTAAAGCAATCAATCAATGTTTTACAAAGTGCTTTCTTTATGGAAGTATAAAAACAATACCCTTATGTACCTTTTTTAAAATAATGATAAGAGTCTATGAATTTTGAAACAGGAAAAAAAGGGGATATTTAAATGAAGTTGAATCAGTCTTCTAAATTCTTTCAATCGTCGATGGAATTTGGGCTCAAAACATGTCAGTTGAAGATAATTTATGAACTGGTTTTGAAATTGAGTTGATTTTTAAAACTGTTTTTGCTGTTTTATATTTTCAGGAGGACAGGAATGCCGTGCAAAACCTGTGGTCAGACGCCGTCGTGCCGTACACCATCAGTCATGAACTCAGTGGGTGGATGTTTGATTAAGCAGCTCTAATGTTCGACTCATCAGGAGTGGAAGTGACAAAACTATGTGACCTTTTCATGCCGACAGCTGATCGAGCGTTTAACATCCACGCTGCCTTCAAGATGATCTCAGACGTCACCTGCATTCGCTTCAGGCCCCGCACCACCGAGCTGAACTACGTCAAGTTCGGCAACGGTAAAGGGTGAGGTATTATTTCATGTACTATGTACACAATATACTGTATACTATCAGCATCTAAGACAATCTGAGGGTGGAAAATGCTCTCAAAGGTACTTGAGGACAGATTCAGCTCTTTTAAGATGTACCTTTTTAATCAATAATCATTTAGCCTGCATTGAAAGAGGTTCCTTGTAAGGATAGGGGACAGAATCCACTCTGCAAACATGTACTTTATGTCATTATACAACTTGGTTTAAAAAAAGGGTTCTGACTGCATGGCTAAAGGTTACCAGAAGTAGGAGAGTAGATGCCTTTTGTTGTCCCTGCAGCTGTGCGTCCTTCGTTGGATGTCGAGGAGGAGCCCAGCCGCTGTATTACGGCCCCTGGTGCTCTGTGGGTAGTGTCTGCCATGAGATCCTCCACTCTCTGGGTCTCCACCACGAACACACCCGCCCGGACCGCGACCAGTACATCTCTGTGGCGTGGAGCAGCATCATACCAGGTAAACGCAACAAATGGTTTTTCCAGACGTTCCTCTTTTTCTTAAGGCAGAAATGGTGCTCCAGCTTAATGATGATTAGAACAAAAATCAAAGTATAATGAATAATTCCTGATGTGTTTTAAAGCGAGACGAAACAACTTCAAGGTGAAACGTGGAGACACCCAGAACCTGCCGTATGACCTCAACTCCATCATGCACTACGGACAGTAAGTCTGACATTTTGGAAATGACAGGCTAAACAGAACTCTAACTTTGAAGTTCTATGTGTGATGATCTTAAACAACTACTCTTTTTGTTGCAGGTATTTTTTCAGTGTGGATGGCAGTCCGACAGTGTTGTCTAAGCAGAGCGGGGTGCAGATGGGTCAGAGGTCACACCTCAGCCAGCTGGACGTACTGAGGCTGAACTCCCTCTACCACTGTGGTAACGACTTACTAAAAAATATATTGCAGACGCATACATAATCAAAACCGAAGTACTCAAACTATACTCAGACATGTTTCTTCTTCCAGACGAGCGGAGGAAGGACGCACTGACCGTGAGATTAATAAACATTTAAAAACTCTACTGTTTTACTCTTTCCTTTTTTAAAAGCTTGTCATGATTATTTACATTTTTATATAATGGATAAATGTGATGAGAAATTGGATGAAAGAAAGTTGAAGGTCTGCACCATTATTAAGTAGTACATTATTTTATCTTTTAAATGACCGTGAAATAAAAAGATATATCTTTCTATCAAAACAGAAATAATTAGAATTTTCTATTTTTTTAATTGCATATTTGTTCTAATTGACAATCAGCAGCCACATGATTCATATTAACCAATTTTAGTTTTTGTACCTTAAGTATTTTCTTACCCATTTTTTGTATTGCCAAACTGTTCCAACATACTTTTGTTTTGATGGAAAGTGAACTTGAACACATGTTCACTCTTTACTATTACAGCAGGTGTAAAATAAACAATACAGAGCATCAGGAGGCACACTGACAACTGTGTGTGTGTGTGTGTGTGTGTGTGTGTGTCACTATAGAACAGCCTCTGCCAGAAACAATAGACTTTTTCTATCCTTGTAGACTTCTTTTGGTGCTCTGACACACTGCAGCTTGAGTCTGACGCCTCTCTGTGCAGGTGGGTATCAAAGTGTCAGGTTTATTTGGGCTCCTCAGATTTACCAGGTAAACACTTGAGCTCACACACAAGGAGCCTGGAGAGGAACGGTGACTCTGCATATTCGAAAAGCGGTACGTGGCTCAACGTTATTAGTTTTGACCTTTAGTTTTCTTTGCATGTCTGTACTTGGAGTCTATATTGGTTAGCATTTGGCAAACTGGTACTATGAAAGTATGCCTACTGTTTGCTGGTGTACGGATAACTACTACTGTATTATTTAAGACTTAAAAACAAGCTGTAGCGGCAGAAGAGTTAATATTTATTCATGATGAACCCCAGGGATAATGATTTTAAAGGTAAGTCAAAAGTTCTCCTCACACATCTCCAAATAAAGTCCGAAGTCTCTGATAATATGCTCCACGCTTCTCCTAAATATCTTCAGTTCACGATGCTGCATGGAGGCATCGCTGGTGTTCAGACTCCATGAGCGCGGTCCAGAGGTGGTGAGGGAGGTGCTCCTGGAGCGAGGATGGGAGGAATATGATGAGGAGCGACGGGAGGAAGAGGACTGGAACTTGTACTGGAGAGGATCTGCATTTCGCAACTCTGAATATCTCAACCTGTTGCCATGGCAGCGCCTCAACCACCATCCCAAAACAGTCGGCATCACACGCAAGGTGACGACGCTCTGCAATGCGGTGTTAGTTATAATGATCACTCTAAAATGTCTCCTTTTGTTTTGAAGGACTGCTTGGCACGCAACCTGAGGAGGATGAGAGCCACGTTTGGGTCGTCTCTCTACGACTTCAGTCCCACCGCCTTCATCCTGCCCAACGACTACACTCGCTTCCTGTCCGAGTACAACAGACTGAGCAGAGGACCGTCGCTGTACTGGATCTGTAAGCCTGTGGATCTCTCCAGAGGCAGAGGCATCTTTGTCTTTGAGGACATTAGGGAGTTGGTCTACGACTGCTCTGTGATCGTGCAGCAGTACGTCAGCAACCCTCTGCTCATCTCCGGCTACAAGTTCGACCTGAGGATCTACGTCTGTGTGAAGAGCTTCCGTCCACTCACGGTTTACATTCACCAGGAAGGACTGGTGCGCTTCGCCACGGAGAAGTACAACCTGTCGTCTCTGCACAACCTGTACGCTCACCTCACCAACACCAGCATCAATAAGTTTGGCCCCTTCTACAGGACGGAGAAGGAGAGGGTGGGCCGAGGCTGCAAGTGGACCATGAGCAAGTTCAGGCATTTCCTCCAAAGCCAAGACGTCGACGAGCTCCTGTTGTGGCAGAGGATCAACAACATTGTGACTCTGACGCTGCTTACCATCGCTCCTGCCGCCCCCTCCTATGCGAACTGCGTGGAGCTGCTCGGCTTCGACATCCTGATCGACGAGAGGTTCAAACCGTGGCTTCTAGAGGTCAACAACAGCCCCGCGCTGACTCTGGACTGCCAAGTGGATATCACGGTGAAGAAACGGCTCATTGGAGATCTGATCGATTTGATGAATTATACATTGACTGACAGCATGAGAGAACAAGGGTACAACAAACCTTGTATCCATGCTCCACACGCCTCACCTGTTTCAATACCTGTGCCTAAAGAAAGCAAATATCAGAAGCAAAGGCAACCACTTACAGACTCTCCCTAAGATAAAAACTCATCGCCACCGTGACAGAATCCACCAAAGACAACATGCTTTTGCAGTCGATTACCAAAGACACCTTCCCCCAGTTCACTTAAACAAGACGTATGCAACCAAAGTAGTCTCAGGCAACAAATCCAACACCAAAGACAGGACCTTGAACCTGATCCTCGGCCCTCAATCGAGGACAGACGTGTCAGCGGTAAACAGACGGACATGGCTGACAGACGACAGGAGTCTTTGTGTGTCTGAGTTTACAAACCGCGACGGCACCGAAACAGAAGCTGAGGCGGACGTCGTTTCCTCTACGATACGCGAGATCCCTCACGGGGGGCTCGGGTTCAGACGTGAGAAGCTCCCGAACATGTACAGGTAAATACAATACGAGTGTGCTGTCTGTGGGATGCATTCCCCTTAGAGTACAAAAGCTGACCTTCAGATAAAAAGTGTCTCCTAAAGAGGTGTCACGAAATGACAACAACAGAAGAGGCTAGCTAAAATAAATGTGTGTCTTCATTCAGATAACAGAACCATGTTGTGATTGTTTTTCACAGTGGGATTCGGAGAGAGGGAACCGAGAGGCCGGCAGCACTGAACAGACAACACGTTCCGCTCAGAGTCGGAGACTTCATCCGGACGTTCCCTTTCAACACAGCCACTCTGACGGCCTCGCAGCACAGCCTGGATGTTAGGAGAGTCATTCAGGAGCTGCACAGGCTCACTGCTCAGCTGGCTTCAAGAGAGAAGATGAAGAGACGAGAGGAAGAGGAGCAGAGAGAGGGTGAGGAAGACTTTGAGTCACTGTTGTGGGGGCCAAAGGATCCTCCATTGCTCCGTCAATGTGTGAGACCTTTTTAGAGATGCATTTGTTTCCTTCAGGATCTGCTGCAAAGCTTGTTTCCTCAGTTCCATTGTACTGTCTGTTATACCGTAACTAAGAAAAGGGACATTCAAACATCACTTCTCCCAGGAAAGGTCTTCAATGAATTCTGGTTACAGCTGTATGAAATATGTTCCTCTATACCCCTGAAAAGAGCCTGACTACCTGAATTATAGAATTTGAATAGCGTTTTTCTCCACACATGGTGTTGACCCTTTAAGTTGTGAAGGTAAATCAGGTTTAGCACAGGCAGCATATCGACTGCATGAACATGTAATGAGATCAGAGAGTGCTTTGACATCGTCTTCATCGAGTCCACTGACCAAAACCAAATCAATAATATAAGAGAATTACTTCTATCAAGTCTTATACCACGTTTTACATTTGATCAATAAAACTTAACTTATCAATGCAGCCCTTTGTGTGTCACACATGCTCAAATTAAATAAAAATGAAGCTTTCCAAACGAAACAGGAACACTGTTTTGGATTTAGTTGAAACCGGAGAGAACACATCTTAATTTTCCCATTTTTCTCTTAAATAAATTCCTTTGACTTTAATACAATATATTTTGCAATAGCCTTCACTAGTTGTTTATCAAATATACATTCCTATAAGATTTGTATAGGCTGTCTTCTTTATTATGCAACATTAAGCCTCATTAAAAGGACTGGCAATAAAGAGTATACTATACTGAAAAGGTTCATAAGATAAGACCATGCAGTGTGTGGTCTGTCCCTCCTGGTTGTGTGTGCAGAACACACTCTGGCCTCTAGATAGCGTTGTGGCGTAACTGAGTTTCTTCCTCGGCTCAGAGTTTCCTCTCATCAGGCCTCCAGCTGATGTGCGACACACACACACACACACACACACACACACACACACACACACTGCTCTGTTTGTGACTCATTTGTTGACTTAAGAAAGTGGGAGTATGTTTGTAAATGTTTGCTCAGATTTGTGCCCGGTTGTGTTTAACACCTCTGCATCAGACTGATGGATGTGGCTCTGGGGGTAAATATGTGTGTGTACTTATCAAACAGTAACCGGTTTGATCCTGACCCCTGCAGACAACAAGTCAAAGAGTCACTGGGCAAGATACTGAATGGCTTTGGATGAAAGCATTAGGCAATTAACTTGTGGTAATAATGAGACTAGTCTCCGAAACCAGGAAGCAGCTTGGAGCGTAATTACGTCAAAATGAAAGTGAAAAATATTAATCCTAAACCATCCCGATACGGATACACTAAGGTTCCCTGAACTATTTTAATTTCATGTCATGATGAAACCTCTTAATCTGATTTATCACTGAATTTGGGGGATTAACATTCAAGATTTCTGTATATTATATATATAATTATTTTCTTAACATGCCTGGAACCTTTTAGAGGAAAAAGATGAATAAATAAAGCTGAATTAATAAATGCACCGTCCATCCTCTGCTGTTTATTGCCCTCACATGAGTATAATCTGATTAAATTGTCTCGCGTCACGATTGTCTTGTGACAAAAATCAACCACACACTTCACAGTATCATGATGTCGGTTTGGATCTTCGGCAAAAGACGTCTAGAGATTCTTATTTGAATCCCTTACTGTCCATAATGGTCACTAGTCATGCAGTTTTTACTTTCCGAACACTTGCACTAGGAATACGTCAGCTCTCTTTCTGCACTATATTTTAGACTATTGCTTCCACCCTGTGTTTTTATTCTTATGTTTCTAGCCTTGATTTATGTGTGTATTGTTTTGTATATGTAAGATAAGTAACATGATGCCCACATTCCCCTTAGGATCAGCACATTCTTCAAAGAGAGCAGGCTCTACACATTTCTGATGTACTGAAAGAAAAAGCTGAGTCTAAAATGATATTAATCTATCACCAGCAGCTGTGGCTTTGTTATTCTTAATAATAGAACATTATACAACGGTAAGGAGGAGTTAACAAAGCCAGGATTAAATTAAATATACTTTGGGTAGAGTGAGGACATTTCTAATTGTGCAAACAACCTGCAACCTTCTCAAGTTTCTTTGGAAACAACCGACTCCAACAGCCTTTGTTGCTCTCTCTTTACAGAGCCGATGTTTGCACAGCACTCTGTCGGAATGTTCAGGTGTATATCAGTATGTAGTGTCTCTACTTTAAAGAGTCCTCTCCTGCTGATGTTCAGGTGTATATCAGTATGTAGCGTCTCTACTTTAAAGAGTCCTCTCCTGCTGATGTTCAGGTGTATATGTAGTGTCTCTACTTTAAAGAGTCCTCTCCTGCTGATGTTCAGGTGTATATCAGTATGTAGAGTCTCTACTTTAAAGAGTCCTCTCCTGCTGATGTTCAGGTGTATATGTAGTGTCTCTACTTTAAAGAGTCCTCTCCTGCTGATGTTCAGGTGTATATGAGTATGTAGTGTCTCTACTTTAAAGAGTCCTCTCCTGCTGATGTTCAGGTGTATATCAGTATGTAGTGTCTCTACTTTAAAGAGTCCTCTCCTGCTGATGTTCAGGTGTATATCAGTATGTAGAGTCTCTACTTTAAAGAGTCCTCTCCTGCTGATGTTCAGGTGTATATCAGTATGTAGTGTCTCTACTTTAAAGAGTCCTCTCCTGCTGATGTTCAGGTGTATATCAGTATGTAGAGTCTCTACTTTAAAGAGTCCTCTCCTGCTGATGTTCAGGTGTATATCAGTATGTAGTGTCTCTACTTTAAAGAGTCCTCTCCTGCTGATGTTCAGGTGTATATCAGTATGTAGAGTCTCTACTTTAAAGAGTCCTCTCCTGCTGATGTTCAGGTGTATATCAGTATGTAGCGTCTCTACTTTAAAGAGTCCTCTCCTGCTGATGTTCAGGTGTATATGAGTATGTAGTGTCTCTACTTTAAAGAGTCCTCTCCTGCTGATGTTCAGGTGTATATCAGTATGTAGTGTCTCTACTTTAAAGAGTCCTCTCCTGCTGATGTTCAGGTGTATATCAGTATGTAGAGTCTCTACTTTAAAGAGTCCTCTCCTGCTGATGTTCAGGTGTATATCAGTATGTAGAGTCTCTACTTTAAAGAGTCCTCTCCTGCTGATGTTCAGGTGTATATCAGTATGTAGTGTCTCTACTTTAAAGAGTCCTCTCCTGCTGATGTTCAGGTGTATATCAGTATGTAGAGTCTCTACTTTAAAGAGTCCTCTCCTGCTGATGTTCAGGTGTATATCAGTATGTAGCGTCTCTACTTTAAAGAGTCCTCTCCTGCTGATGTTCAGGTGTATATCAGTATGTAGAGTCTCTACTTTAAAGAGTCCTCTCCTGCTGATGTTCAGGTGTATATCAGTATGTAGAGTCTCTACTTTAAAGAGTCCTCTCCTGCTGATGTTCAGGTGTATATCAGTATGTAGTGTCTCTACTTTAAAGAGTCCTCTCCTGCTGATGTTCAGGTGTATATCAGTATGTAGAGTCTCTACTTTAAAGAGTCCTCTCCTGCTGATGTTCAGGTGTATATCAGTATGTAGCGTCTCTACTTTAAAGAGTCCTCTCCTGCTGATGTTCAGGTGTATATCAGTATGTAGCGTCTCTACTTTAAAGAGTCCTCTCCTGCTGATGTTCAGGTGTATATCAGTATGTAGTGTCTCTTTATTGTTCTCATACTGCCTGTGCTGCAGCACCTCTTTTCACCCTCTGTCTGAAACCAGAGCCCAGTCTGCTCTGATTGGTTAGCAGTCCGTCTCTGTTGTGATTGCTCAACAGCTTATGTCCTGCCCCTTAGCCTATCAAGTACGATGTGTTGGGGGGGGGGGGGGTGACAAAGGAATTTGAGCCGTTACATTTACAAACGTTTACATCAATTCTGTGGCAGCCAAATTGTTAACCACGCCTCCTGACATTAATTTTGAAAGATGAATGGATACTAGTTTCTAGTATGACAGGCAGGTGAAGACATCAGAGAAAAACAGGCAGCGACTCGTCTCAGGTGTTTTCAAGGAATGCAGGTCATTAGCTGGAAAACACTGTACATGCTGCAGAGTGAATAATTCCTCTCCCAACAAACAACACCTTCTGAAATCTGCAGGTTATCTCAACATTAGTGAGATATTAACGTGACATTTCCTGCTTTTCATTCCTGACATCCTACAAACAAACAAACAAACACAATCTCTGGTTGTTCGCTGCAGGTAGGTTTCACTCTACCTGTTATGTAAAGGTTCAATGAGTTCCTGGAAACATTGTTTAAGTTATGCTTTGAAATACTTTGTTAATCTAATAAATGCACACGGGAATGGTGGTTCCAGTTTTGCAACACACGCTGCTCAGTGTGTGCGATGATCGTGGCTGCAGGGAATCCTGGACGGAGCTTTAAAACCTGCTGAGCGGTGATTTATGACACAGGTGAGTTTCACAGAGTCATTTTGCAAGATCATCTTTTCTAACAATCAAATGTGCGTTCATAGTGGGAAAGCTGGTGTTGTGAAACAGGCTAGTGATATCATGAGAAAAACTGAGGCGGTTTGTTGAGCAACATTGCAGAAGTGCACCTGCCAAATCATTAGTGTGCCAGGGTTGTTGAAGCATGCTGTTGCATCAGGTTCAAAACAATACCAGATTATTACACTAGATACTCTACTGGTCCCATTTGGAGTATTCTTTTTATTGTAACAGCAGTATGTCCAGCAGTGGCTCAGTCAGTAGGGGCTTGGACTGGGAATCGTAGGGTCGTCGGTTCAAGTCCCCGAACAGACTTGAAATATGGAAGGTGGACTTGGAGAGGACCCAGTTCACCTCCTAGGCCCTGCTGTGGTGACCTTGAGCAAGGCACCGGACACCTCCAATACCCCCACTACCCATTGCTCCTCGGGCGCTGCACAATAGCTGCCCACTGCTCCTAGCACTAGGATAGGTTAAAGAGGACCAATGTGTGTATGTGACAATAAAGAGGGTTTCATCCTCCGATTCTATCTTCTTCTATCTATGTAAACACGGCATTGCAGACAAATAATCATAAACAGTAAAAATATACATAAACAGTATATCTAGATAAAGTATCTTATGAAATACACATTATAAATAAGTTAGTAAACACTTTATAAATGAGTTGATTGACGCTGAACAGTTGCCCTATAATTATCTTTGTATGAATTCCTGACTTTACCTTAATGTCATATTGCTGATGTGTCTTTGCCAGGTGTCTCTTGAGAGTAAAATGATGCTTCCCAACCAGATAAACTCTCCAATTATAGGTTAAAACATTTTGTAGCACCAACAACTCACCCGGACTTTACTGGATTCCGGAGAGGATGGCAACTCTTTTGTAGACCCTCTTCATCTCCTTTTTGATCCACTCTTTAAACGTAAGAAAAAAAGCACGATATTAAAGACAATAACATCGTTAATCATGTTCTATACAACTTTATACAACTGTTTTGTTTTGTCGAGATTATGAAATGTGTGTCAAGATGTTCAAATAGATCACCAAGCAGGGAAGTGTTGCGTAGATATGCACATGGTTTTTCCGTTCACGCATTCTGAAGCGTGAAAGGAAAGATATGATCATAAAGCAGAGAGGAAGCTTAAGCTATGCTAACATGTTAAACTGATTAAATAACTGTGGCATACTTCCTGTGCCAAAGCAGCGCTGCAGAGATGAGGCCGATTGTTGATCAGGTGATATGTGAGCACTGAAGGAGTGCTTTCAGCAGAATTACTTTTGGCTTGCTCAAGAATACCATACAAGCAGTTTTTACTGGAGAAATCTGAACATCAGGTTTCCTTTCTGATTTGGGGGATTGTAGCTTGAAAATATTCCAACAGCACAACATTACTTAAATATATATAATATTGGATGATATTTTTATAGTGTTTTTTATATATATATATCTATATATATCTATATATATACTGTATATATATACAGCCCAGGAAAAAATAGAGACCACTTCAGTATTATCAGTTTCTCTTGTTTTATTTTTTATAGGTACGTCTTTGGAGTTTTTTGTTTGTTTTATTGTATTCTATAAACTACTGGCAATGTTTCTCTGTGTTGGAATTCAACAGACACTGGAATGGCTGCCACACATGTAGAGATAAAGATTCAAGAAAACATTGGAGTGGTCTCTTCATTTTTTCCGCGGCTGTATATATATTTGTATAGGGTTGAAGTGGGGGTTTTGAAAGCACTTGTATACTCATTTTAAAAGCTCAAGACCACAGGTTTCCTCCTTAAATCTTGCCCACCTACAATATATTCATCTGGTCCCAACCCAAAATGAAATACGCCCACGCTGAGCGAGGCAGCATGACATTACCTGAAGTCCTTAAGAAAAGTTGAGGAAGCAATAAAAGCTAAATGTTGATCCGAACAATCACACATTTAGATATGAAGACTCACTGCAAACCATGCTTTAATATATGCTTAAACTTTAAAGTGCCAGTAAACAAGCTTTAACATACCATTATGAAGGGGCTGCTGATTGCACAATGTACTGGCACCTTCAGCATTTAGTTTGGTTCTCTGCTTTCACTGAGTAGATCTGTGTGCCATGACACTGTCATCAAAAGCACTAGCATCAAAAGTTGCTGAAAGCTGGATGATCATATACTCTAATTTGCATATGGTTGACATCATCACCATGAGAGGCATGAGAATTAAGAATGAACTCTGATGGATGTATGAGAATATTTGTATGTTCTTTTGCCTGAACAATTCCGCTTACTAAAAGTAGGCTCTGGGGAAAACGGAAAGCAACAACTGGGCCAACCATAATAACACTTGTAATAAGGCTATGTGGGAAAAAGGTCAATTGCCACTTAAAAAACATTGCGTCTATGTCAGAATCTATTTTATCACGTCTGTTGGAGCTGTTGGAGGATAGTTGTTGCTGAAGGCCTGATCCAGATCCAGGACTTTCTGTTTTCCATCCCTCCTCAGCATCCCAGAATCCTCCTTTGAAAGGTTTACATTAAATCCTGGAGGCTAAGGACGGGAGGTTGGGATGGGAGCTTGGGAAACTGGTGACACTGGGAGGGTGGGTTATTTTCATCCTCACTGCCACTACCAGTAGGGCTTCTAGCAGAGGAATGCGTGGGAAATTAATGTAGAGGTGTTGGGACTTGACTTGTTGCACACAGACAAAATGCTGTTGGTGTTGTTGTTGTAGCTTGTTTCAGACCTTTGACTCGGTCTGAGTGTGATCTGCTTCCTGGCCTCGACGCGCTGCACTTGCAGAGATGAAAATGTGTATTTGTTTCATCAGAGCCTGTGGATAGAGTTTCCCTGTCAAAGCTCGAGACACTCTCTATGTGGCCGCTCTTAAAACTAACAATAACTTCCTGGTTTCTGCAGGCCCGAGGGGAATATCTGTTGCATTAGGTTTGATCCATATGCATGTTTGGGCTTTCCTGCTGCAGGGATTGTTCTCACTGATCATCTGAGGTGCTGTAAATCCAACTGACCTTTCACCTCTTTGTCAACAAGCTTTTCTGCAGTTTTACCCATGTTTTCCATTTCTTGGTGCCTCACCCTTTTCTCTCCAAACAAAGGGCGTCAGCTTCAGGTTATCAGTGCTCCATTTTTCTTCCCCATGAGTTTTCTCTCTGGACTTGCTTCTCTAATAATTCTGTTTTACTACAAGAGGCAGAGTTTCAGGTTGAGCAAAGAGAGGAGTGTTGAAGTTAATTTGTTCTTGGCTGCGGACCCAAGAAAAGATCTCTCCCTGAGCTGGATTTATGTTCGGGTCTTTCTCTGGCTGCACCCGTCTGTTTTACTTGGAAAGGCAGAGTTTCAGGTTGAGGAAAGAGAGGAGTGTTGAAGTTATTCTCTGACAATACTCAGGTGTCTGAGGATTACATGACACAGGGCAAAAGTTTTGTGAAGTCCTCAACTTCGGCCTTGCTCCGGCTGAAAGGTCAGCCGCTTCCGGCTGCGTTCTTTTGTGTTTAAAGACCATACATGGGGTAGGGGTTATCTTCCTACTGGACAGCTGTTGGCTGAAGAAAGACCTCCTCTGGAGTTCCCGCTGATCAGCGACCTTCCAAATTATTTCTGTCCATACTGGAAATGTCACACCCGCACGCAAGATGTAACAACTCTCTGTAAAAGTCATCATTTGGGTTTCTTTTGCAAATGAAAGGTTATGAAACTTATCCTCCAATTTACATGATTAAGATTGAAAGGGCAAGAAGTGTTGACACAATCACAACATTAATACATAAAAACCTGTGAAGGACACAATTACTTTGCATTTCGATTTAAAAACCTGCTTTCTTACCAAGTTTAATTCAAAACAGGGAGCATCATTTACCACAATGCTTTATGAACAAAGACTTGAATTAGGAATATTGAGGTAATAAATCAAGGGATGGTCCGATATCTATTCGAGTGGAGTTGCCCCAAACTGGATATGAGAGACAATGCAGCTCTCAGATGTGCAATCAGATAAGGTTTACGAGAAACACCAGCTGCAGGCCAGACCGTCTGAGTACCTGTCTTCAGAGTTAATCCATTTTTTTGTTGTTGATCTAAATGCTTTGTAAAACATGTCAAATGCAGACCAGTATTATGAGTGCGCTCTGCTTCAAGACATGAAGGAAAGCTTCTCTGTGTGCACGCTGGAAGCCAAAAGTATGTGCTAAACATCTCAGCCTCCCGTGAGAAAGTATGGATGACAGCGAGAAAGCTGTGAACAGCGTTGAGTTATAGCAGCAGGTACAACTTTACAGCGAGTGTTACTGGAGTCACAGCTTGGCTTGACATAGTGAGAACAGGGGTCTGATTGTTAATCTGTCTGACGGGCTGAGCATCGTCTTCCTCTGAGGCGGCAGCGCTCAGATTCCTGCTGCATCGAACACTCACAATAAACAAGCCATGATCACAGTAAGATCCATTTCAATAACAGAAATATAACCTTTAAAATGCCACGTTTTTATGAAGGCTGTTGGAAAAAGCAATGTAAATAATCGGCTTATTACTGACTGTGGAACGGCATCTGTAGAAGCCAAACGTAGTGTAATCGTCTTGGTAATTTACATGTTATGAACCAACTGTGCTAATTAAAATCTAACAGAGAAGCACCATGACATGTAGACAGAAACCACATTTCATTTAACATAAATGAGAATGAGCTGTGGTTTGCTAAACTAAGAACATCAAACACTCTTGCATAGTTTCTGTGCTCTGTGGAAATACTTTGCTACAAGATTTAGGGCATATTGAGAGTACGGTACAGCGCGTAAATGAATCATAAGATCAAGGCACGATCTCTGTGTCTTGTTTTATTATGACATACTATCCCTAGCCCTATCAAACATAATCATCAACTTCCTGGTAGCTAGAGTCAGGCTGTTAAGTAGATACAGGGGGCCATCAGTCTAGTTGAGTGACTAAGCCAATATCAAATTAGATCATTGTCTGAGGAAAGCTCACATCATAAAAGGTACTCATCTCACACCTTTTAACCCAAGACAAGTAATCAAACATTCACTGAGTATCAGGCTCAGATCAAGGCTTACCAATGCATTAATCATCTCAAGCATAAAGCAGTTAAGCAAGGGGAAAATGGTCACAATACAAACAGAATAAACACCTATAATGAATAAAGTGACGTTTAAAGGCCGGAGTTTAAATCATGTAACAGATCTGTAAAGAAGAGGTCATGTCCTCCCAAAGTCTCGAAAACCTGTTTTAATCTTAAGAGCTGTCTGGACTTGTAACTGCAGTATCGCAGGAGTTTGAAGCATGCAAAGTTTGAGGCATGCAGAGTTGAGTGAGAGGCCCAGAGCAAACCCTCTCTCCTCCTCCCTTAGGACGCAACATTCCTTGCAAACCCATTGAATTTTCCTTACATAGTAGAACAAAATCACAGCAGCACTATATCCATCTCCTCGAGGCCTACGCGTACATTCATCATCAATTCCCAGGGAGCCACATCTGCTTTCTCTGAGGACAAAGTTCCTTTGAAATATTCCATTTTAACATTTAAGCATCTGTGAAGAATGTGCGCGATATTGAGCAAAGAGCAGGAAGCGTCAGAAAGCTGTCGTTCAGTAGCTAGTAGAGTAAGAAAAATGGTTATTCTCACAGTTGGTGCCAGGACATTGAATTATGCATTACAGGAATATGAACCGTTGGCTGCCGGTCAGAAGTCAATCAGCTTTAGCAACCAGTAACAGAATGTTTCCACAGGGATCCAGCAAGGACTTTTCAGGGCTTAACACAGCATGTGGACTTTGACTGAGTTTCATCTCTTAAGGACACCAGCTTTGTGCTTACTTTGATGTTTACTACGTCTTATATTGCTGTGAAGAAACTGTCTTTTGGTGCTATGTATTTCCAATGTTACAGGCAGGTTTTCCTCCTTGTTAGGACCACTGATCCTGCCTTGAAAAAGCAGCTGTTGACTCACCTCCTCAGGCTACAGTGTGAGGCGGAGCTAAGAGCACAGGGCTGAACTGCAACCAAACTCAAAGCAACCGCGAAGCATTTGCTCTGCACTCTGAGAGAAGCACTTCAAGACTAAGGAGATCCAAACCCCACAGACTTTTGAAAACTGGAAAAGCACCAGAGGACTGACATCTAAAACCTAAAAGAGGAGTGAAACAGGAAGGCAGTGAAGAAACTTGTTTGGCAAGTTCTTTTGTGGCAAGTTTTTGTGGTTGAGACTTCACGTTTGAAGTGATTTCCTTGTCAGGTTAGAGGAGAACACTTCTGTAAAATGGAAAACACCACTGCTTCTCCTTACCAGAGTATCGAGGACTGCCTTGCCACAAACAAGGTTCTGTATAAATTCTATGCGGCTGTCATAATTATCATTTTCATCCTGGCATTGCCTCTGAACGCGTCTGTCCTCCACCTCTTCATATTCAAGCTGAAATTCTGGAAATCCAACACTAACAACGTCTTCCTGTTCAACCTGGTACTGGCCGACATTCTGCTGCTCTTCTGTTTGCCCATAAAGGCTTACAACTTCATCCAAGGGGAGAGGAGGAGTGATAACGACAGTGTTTGCAAAGCCATGCTCTTCATGTTGTTTTTAAACCGCGGGGCCAGCATTGCCTTCCTCACGGTCACTTCCATTGATCGATATTTTAACGTGGTGCATCCGGGACGAAAGAATCTTTTAAGAGCTCTCAAGAAATCTCCTCACATCTCGATCCTCATCTGGGTGCTTCTTCTGCCTCTCACTATCCCCACCATGCTCAAAAACTTTGACTGCTGCAACAGTCATGGCAAAGTCTCAGGTGAAACTCCAGAAGATGCCTTGATTAAGGTAAGGTTGACTCACTAAAATACAACGCTTTTAACAAGTTAGTTTTTCTATTGTTAGGTTTTCAGTATCCATCCCCACAATGAGTTTAAACTGCATCAGATGAGTAAAAGGACAATTGCATAACACTGGAAATTAACTGGATATCTTTTAGAAGGGGTGTGTGTCATTCAAGTGTTTCCCTCACTTGTCAAATTGTGAACATGTGGCATCGCTGTGCTGAGTGTGCACATTTTAAATAACGACAAGCTGTTGATATGTGCAATACACAGTTCACACAAAGTGCAGAACAGCTCTGTGGAAACAATTTCTCAACCTGATGTTACAAAGATGATCCTTTTATCACTGTGAGCATGGTGTTGAGAGGCCTAATCAGGAACAAATGGGTCCAGTTTGAGGGGGTTTTATCACTCACCAGCTCCACTTACTGTAGATAAAGTCTATTTCCAGAGCTATTTTTGCACCGCCACAGCACATAGTGTTGCTAGAATTTAGATATGTAAATTGGGAGAGTGTCAAAGTGCACTTCATATCACAGGGACAAGAATTGGCACCCTAAAACCAAATGTATACTGTCACTAAGCGAGGAAAGGTGTGTTATACGATTCTATAGAAAACAAGGTGCCTTTTTAGGGAAATATATAGATAAAGTGGAAACAGCTCTGTTGTTTTTGTATAATAGACATTGTGCTTATGGCAAATAACAAAATAAAGTCTTGTGTCAGACCAAAAGCCCCAAAATGTCGAGTTCAATATGACATGAACTTAGAAAAAGCAGGAAATCTCAATATTTGAGAGGTTGTAAAAAGCTTCTTCAGACATTTACCATTACTTTAAAAATTCATCAAACATTAACAAGTTCATTTTTCTGGCGATCCACTTGTCGAAAAGTCAACCAGCTGTAGCGCATTTTACTTTACCACATGTACAGTATTTGACATGTGCTTGTTCCTTCACAGAATAAGATTTGACATGGAATAAATATTTAGCATAGTGGTTAAACTTCTGCCCGATGCTGCCAAGTAGTAACAAGCCTTTGTTGTTGGTGATATAAAAACAGACCGTTATCTTGACCTTTTTTTTCTGACTGAAGGATGTGGTGGACAGTATGCGAGAGGTGGTCTTCTTCACCCAGATCCTCATCCCCTTCGTCATCCTGGTCTACTGCACCGTGCACATCGTCAACCGGCTCAGGAAGAAGACGGTCGGCAACCGGACGAAGCTGAAGAGAGCGGTGTTCCTGGTGACCTCCGTCATGGTAGTGTTCTCCTTCTGCTTCCTGCCCTGCACCATCGCCAGGATTATCCTGCTGATCGCCCGCGTCAAAGAATGGCCTTTATACCAGCAGGACAAAGCCGCGGTGGCCTTCGACGGCCTCATGGTGCTCTCCTACATGGACTGTCTGCTGGATCCGCTGGTCTACTGCTTCTGCAGCACCAAGTTCAAAGGGCTTTACTGCTCCACTTACTTCCCTTTCCTAGTGAAGGGCGATCCAGCGCCGATAGAAAGCTCATCGGCGGGACACTCAGCTATACCTACACGCAATAATGTCATCTGAAAACAATTTCAAAAAGGTTGATTCACTGTTTAAAGAAACCTACCGAGAGGATTACTACCTGAGACTGCCCCACAAAATATGCCGATTTTGAAAGGGGACTGTGAAGGCAAAGTGAAGACAGTTGTTATTTAACTCTCTATTGATTCTTGAATAGAAGAATATACATATGTAAATAAGAAGTTCTTGTTCTAGCAGAGTGTGTTGTAGATGTACTATAGGAGTGATTCAATAGAGTATATTAATGTTGGGGGATTTTATTTTTGTGAAACATGAGGTTCTTGTAAGGGGAATGCCCCTCTGCCAAAGGATGCACATCTGTTTTCCAGTTTTTCTTGGACAGTGAGCACATTTGATCATAAAAAAGATTCTTTCAAATGCGCAGAAGAATGTTATCCGTCAAATCAAATTAACCTCACGCAACCTTTATCTGAGCTTCCACTGAGTTGCAAGCATGAGTGATTAAAGCCATCCTTTAAAGCTCAATCCAGGGACACACATTTTCTACGAAGCTGCAAATGGGAAGAAATATCTAAACTAAGGACATTTAAGAAGGTTTTAAATGTGAAGAGGTCCTTCCCCTACTACCATAAGACTTCACCCTAAAGGCCCATACAGGAAGCTGATCCTTACTGTGGATTTATGGATGGAATATAACTGTCTATGCTGTATGAGAGAGAGAGAGAGAGGTTTATATTATACTGTGCATATTTTCTAATAATAAAATTGCTGTAAACTGTCCCTCATTATGTTCACAATTTACTGCATATGTGAAGATCAAGTGTGGTGTCCCAAAATATAACATTCCCATACAGCTGCATATGGGAATACAGCTGCATCGTCAATTCAGTTTATGTTGGATAAGTTTCTAATCTAATGACATCTGCAGCAGTCTGCATAAGGAAAGGGTCAACAAACACAAGACATCCATGCAGGAGAAACGTTTTTGTGTGAAATGTGAAACCAAAAGTCTAAGAGGATTCGACACCAAAGTGTTACTAAAGATTATCAAAGAGAAGCTTTGATTAATTATGTTAACCACGTCGATCGAAACCAGGATAAAACGCGTTTCCCTCTAAATGTTATCGAGAATACAGTTTCCTTTTTAGGAGTCAGGGTTGGGAAATCCCAGTTTGACAACAAGGAAAATCAAATGCCTCCCAGAATTGAATCATTAATCATACCTTTAACAAGACTGAACAATACTCAGCTTTAATGACCGCACAGAAACTCCTCTTTGCATGTTCCGTGTAAGTCCTCCTCCCCTTTATGACCTCATTCACACTAATAGTTTAGTGAGTAAGGGTATGTCTGTCTGGATGGACTGTAGATAAAAGCCTTACTCATTTTCAGTTATCCATCAGCTGACTCTTGGTTCAATTCCATCTCAATTTACTCAGCGTTGTCCTAAAGATGCATCATTGTGCATCATAAAATAAGTCTTTGCTGTCTACCTGTGACAGCATTGTTTGATTAGGTGAACAACACAATGAGACATTTGGGCTGTGGAATATTACACAACCTCTTGCAAAAGTGGAATTTAGTCATAAAAACTAGTTTCTGACAAAAAGTGGGAACATCACTGAGAAAAACGCAGCTGCTCCTGATGGAAAAAGGAGGAGTGAAAAACAGTGTACTAATATACTGTGTACACAACCTATGTGGCTCATCTGCATAACTGACAACATGTAACTCTGTATGTTAATAAGATCTGCAAATATTTACCGAGTAAAGAGAGGCACATGTCCTAAAGTCACATAACGTACCATACCCTTCAATTACACAATGTAAACAATCAAACACATATTTAAACACCCTGTTTCTGCCACCCTATATTGTTTCCTGCTTACTAAGGGAGTTTAAAAAGTGATCTCAGGTGTGGAGATTTGAGTGGAGAAAGTTGTGAAAAATGTGTTTTCTTTGATGCAATTGCTCATTCAATACACATTCATTCATAGTGTATCTTTAAATGCCCCAATCAGATCAGTTACAAGTAGGACATGACCTTTTTTCGTGCCAGAATCTGGGTTTTGTCTAAACCAGGTAACAGGTTCTCTGCTCCCAGCGTGCGCCCTCAAACCAAAGTGCAGATTCTCCCCCGTAAAATGTTAAAGTGCTGCCAGAAAACAATCTCTCTGTTGGTCAGAGAGGGTTTAATGAGTCCAGAAATATGGAGATGGTGTCAGATGTCTGGTCAGACAGCAGAGACAGCTTACGGAGGATAAATAGGGGATGGATGTCCGGTGGGTCTGCCGGCGGACGAGTGGCAGGCAGCAGGCTGACACTGAGACTGAGATTTCTGATCCTTTCTTTTACTCTCCTTTTTTCTGGAGAGGAAGTAAAGAAACTCTGGATGTATTTGTTGTTGGAGGTGCAATATATGACTCAGCAGCTTTAAGACATGAAGACACTATTATTTTGTACGATTTTCACCGTAAAGTGGGCGGGGCTGTGATTTGAAAAACCCCTGGGTATCTCTCATTTATAATATTAGAACATGTTAAAGGGAGAAATGCATGAGATAATTTAAAGCTCTAGATTTGTTAAATAAAAATGATTTAGGATTGTTTGTTTAAAAGGAGCAAACAGTTCTGAAGAGTCCTCCTGGCATAAATGCATCATTATTGCAGCTGCATTATGTCAAGGGTGGGGGAAACAGGACCCAAGTGCAGCAACAAAGGGAGGCAGGTATGGGTACAAACAAAAGGCGAGCTTTATTCCAAAAGCTGTTTTACAAAAATACAAAGTTTGGGAAAATCCAGGGCATGAAAAACACCGGACTTGACACATGAAGGACGACAACGAACTGACGGAGAACACAAGAGAAAGCAGGACTAAAATACAAAGACACTAAACACAACACAAGCCACAGCTGGGGAGGGGAGGCAGAAACACGAGGGCAACCAAAGAAACAATCAGACACAAGGGAAACCAAGGACCAAGACACCTTAGCATTATAAAATAAAATGTTTTCTTAACTAGAAATGTAAATATATTACAATAAATGCCAGGTTTATATGAACCCTAAAACAGACTCAGTCTAACATAATTCATTGATGAGGTATACATGCACAAAGACGTTCACATATTATACTGTCTTATAATGTTTTGGGTTATTTACTGTCCCAAAATGTGTTTGATATCGTCCCCCTTAAGCATGAATTTGTCAGTATGGATGTTTATCATTGTGTTAGCTACAGGATGTTTAACAGAGCAGAGGTAACGGTTTAAATGTGGCTTTGAGGAAAACACTTCCTTTATGTGACTCTTATGTGCTGTGATATATGGATGTTTGAATACACGTTTATCTTTGGATGCAGTTTTGCCGCCTGAGCCTTCTTTACAGAACTGTTGAAGTAAAGGATCTCTTCTTGCTGAAAATTGAAGGACATTGCATCCTAATGTGTGGAATGACCTCCCATTGCACATTAGACGAGCCCCTTCACTGCCCATTTTTAAAACTCGTCTTAAAACCCATTTCTATTCCTTGGCTTTTAACCCAGCATGAGACTCTGTTCCTGCATCTGTTTCCTTGGTCTTGTTGTTTTGATATTGTTTTTGTGTTTTGTGCTCCGTGTGCTTCGTGACACAAAACATTTCCATCGGTTTTGATATGACTCAACATGCAGTTGAGCAATCTTGAAACTTCTGTCGTGGGATAAAGAGGGGGGTATTTTTGATTACTGACTGTATTGTGGGGGAAAAGATAAGCAAGTTGTAAAAGTAGGTAAAATAGTCTCAAAGTGGATATCTCCAGATGCGTTTGGCTCTAAATATTGCGAAATAGGTAAATGTTTGACACCCTTCAGTGATCATAAAATCTGTGAGGTAAATTCAGTGAAGCGAAACCGCACGTCGGGCTTATGACTAATCACAGAGGAGGATCTAACATTAGTGCATTTTAAGCTCCTTGCTTAAAAACATGACACATCAGATTTACTATTAGCTTAGTCATTTTACCTACCTGTTGTTTTCTCACCGAAGTTTCTTGCTTTCTGCTTTTACAAATGAACATAAAAAAGACTTCAAATAAATAATGAAGGGTCAAGACATCGAGGGGAACATGTAGCTGGAGTTGAGTTAAGTCACAGAACTTATTAAATATACTGCTGTATATATGTTTTGAAGATCATCCAGTTGTTTATATATCTGTTCATGCCATTGCATCAATTCCCAGTTAGTTCCCATAAATTCCCATAATTCCCATTATTTGGAATATTTCCAAAACTCCCCAGCTGAACTTCCCATGGAATTTAAAACTTAACGGAAGTTTTACGCCCCTTTGCAACCCTAGCTCCAACACATTGTACGTGATAGGCTAAGGGGCGGGAAATCTCTAAGAGGTTGACCAATCACAACAGAGCCGGCTAACCAATCAGAGCAGACTGGACTCTGGTTTCTGACAGAGGGGGATAAGAGGTGCTGCAGCACAGACAGTGTGAGAAAAATAAAGAGCTTTTTGAACATTAGAGCATGGAGACAGTAGAGGCACTGACCTGGAAATGAGCAGCATATGTCCTCTTTAAAGCGCCTACATGTTAGAGTGGTTTGAATGTTCTGTTTCTTTGTTTGTTAAGGGGCAGTTCTATTTGCTTTCTGCCCATTCCTCAAATCTCTGAGTCTTTTTCCAAGTCACCAGGGGAACTTGTATAATCCTACTCACTACAGGACTCTAGATGTTGATAAGAGAACTGGTGGAGATAAGATTGGTTGTTTTTGGCTGTGTGAACTGAGTCCTAGTTTCAGGAGGCAGGAGGTGGTTCCTACCGGGGCAGCGACGTGTGGAGACAGGCTGACAATCCTCAGGCGTCCTTCCATCTGATGGACTCTGGGAAAACTGGGAGCTGGGAAAACAGGATAGGGATTGAGACAAAGCATGAGATGGTAAGACACAACAAACATTTAATCTCAGTGGTAGAATTATTAAAGCTCATTCTGCTAAAAATCTATGGTTTCAGACAATTTTCAGGAACCTTTCATACTTTGGAAAACATTTGTATGTCAATTGCATCATGTTTGTGCAAAGAGCTTTCCAAAATACAACAAATGCTACATATAAATGGGTAAACAAGGACCTTATACAGCAAATCCCATGGTATTTGATCTGGCATCATTAACACACCTTTCTATCAGCCATGTTTTCAAACGGTTTCCTCTAATACTTACAGTCCTGTGGTGAGACAGAAAACCCCTTGAAATGTTTTCATGTGTGTTTAAAGTCTCCGGGGAGCATCTGGGTTAACTTCTGTTGCTTATATTAAAGTTGCAGAACTTTTGTCTCCCCCCTCTGGCAGTGAGAGTAACACAAACACTGTCCACATGGCTTATGCCTGCAGGGGAGTCTGCTTGTCCTCGCCCTTTTTTCTTTAATACTTCCTTCTAACACTGAGGTTATTGATTACCTGGAGTATGCACGCTTCTTAGGATTTTCAACCATAGATTCCACCATACTCCTACAGTAGCTGCTGCTCTGTAATAATAGCATTTCCCTTTCCAGGAGTCAAGTTTTACTGCCTTCCAGGAAGCTGCGAAATACAGAGACTTCTCCCAGGCGGCGAAAGTCTTATTTAGTGTTGTGTAAACTTGTCTGGCAAAGGCTTGAATATAATCCCCTGTGTGCTTATTGACACTCAAAGTGTGAGTAAACGCATTTGATTGATTGGACTTCACCAACTCTAATAGAGAAAATATGCTCCTGTATTTATTTCTGTCCATTTTGTGTTTGTTGCTTGGCATACAGTGGGTTAAACACAGCTGTATAAGCGAGGTTGATCAATGCTGATTACTGCAAGAAAACAGTACTCAATATTATGGAGTAAATCCTTAATGTATTTTTTGAATAAATATAAAAGTTCGTTAGCACGTTTTCAAATCTTGTAAAATCTGAAAATCTGAAATATTTGTCACTTTTTCCAGGAGAATATATTAAGCTAGCTTAAATAAAAAGGGGAGGCGATATATTTGTGGGCCTTCCTTGGCTTGAATATACTTTTGTATACTCCTTGTTGTATTACCTTTCTCTACAACACTCCCTTTTCTGTATGTGCTTTAGCTGTGTGTCTGGGAAACACTATAATCGTAGTGCAAACCCGGAATATAAAAGAGAATAAAACTCAGTCGATCTGACTTTCTTTCCAACCTATTTTCACAAGAAACGTAGGTTGTGTGACGTAGGCTTTATCTATTTAAAGGAGTCCTGATCAGAGGAAGCACTTTGGTAAAGCACACAGGCAGAAAGCACCAGCCTTTCGAGAGATGGAGACAGAGATAAAGAGGGGACGACAGAGAAGCACATTACATGGTGAAATAACACATCCAAAGAGTGTGTGTGTGTGTGTGTGTGTGTGTGTGTGTGTGTGTGTGTGTGTGTGTGTGTGTGTGTGTGTGTGTGTGTGTGTGTGTGTGTGTGTGTGTGTGTGTGTGTGTGTGTGTGGGAGGAAACACCACATGAGTCCAAAGCCACTGACCAGAAAATGCTCCTTGGCTTAACGCAGATGACAGATGATACATTTGAGATTCATATTCTGCAGCACCTCGCTCTGAGTGCGGTCAAAGTAAACAACTGAGTTCTGTTGAGTGGGGCTTTAGAAAAGGAACTGAAGAATAAGAACAATAACATATTACTAAGACGTTCATGGGTTTTTTTGAAAGCGATTTGTTTCGGTGATTCGTGTACACGCATTGCTGAAAGTCACATTTTGAAGAAGTCCTTGCATGGAGATTGAAAGACACTCCATGGTTAGGGTTGAGGCGTGCGCAGGGACAGCTGAGTTCAGACTGTCACGCCTGAATATATGCCCTTATGTTCTTTTTTGAGGCACCACAACTAAGGCAACATCTCATGCAATGGTGAATTAAAGTCAAGTCAAAGTCAACTCTATTGTCAATCTTCCAGTTTGTTTGTACAGACAGGTTTCCCACAATCCCAAATATTAAAAAATACAAATTGGGAGAGCGGGGGAGGGGGGGCGTCTGCACCCGCTGCCAAATGACACTGTTACTACTGTGCATATGACAACAGCCTTTTAATCTTTGGTCGTCAAGTGCTTTTGCATTTTATTATGCAGACAGGATTTTTCTTGAGAAAAGATCTATCTAGATGTAATTCAGATGTAGTACCGAGTACTCAGTACCTGTGTTCTGTTTTGCAGGAAATCCCAGAGATAACCCACTCAGTCAGCTGATGTGTTATCTGAATACCTGAGAAGAGTTACTGTAACACACTCCTCTGTCATGTCTGCAGGTTCATAATGCAAGATGCCTCTGAGAATCCGTGGTTCTGCTTTTTAAAAGACATAGCTAATGTGTTTCATAACTGTTGTGCACACACAACGTTTGCTCAAGGTAGAGTGTAATATTGTGAGCATTATGTAAGGGATGTTCCTTCCTACAAATCACTACAGTCAGGAATATATTGAAGTGTGAAAGAACTCAATTTTAGACATCAAGTTCGGATATTTTCTGCCAAAGTCATAATTTTGTACCCTAATCCTGCAATATTACGCTGCGTGACGATGTTTGATTCAATGCATGAACGGAACTTCTCCCTCATTCTACTTTGAACTGGAGTTGCACCATAATATTTTCCGATTTACAACGTTTGGTTCACTCACAAAGCAAAGTAAATCAAAACAATGCACGCTTCTTTGTGTCACTTGTGCAGTCCTGTTGCCAGGTAAATACAAATGTTGCTTAAAGTGTGACAAAATAAGTTGACCAATGGTTACTCGAGTTTTTATCGACACAGCTGATCAACATGCTTGGAATCATGCCACAGGTTTTAGGGATATTTAGTGTAATTGATACGTATTTAGCAATGTGAAAAAATGTATGCAAAAACAATACAAACCGTAATTAAACTCAAGCCATGAAATCAAACACGTGTATGTAATATGTATAAGGCAAAGAATCAAGTAAATTCCGCCAACATGCTTTTTAAAATCCAAATAAAAGCCTGGTTTATACCGAGGATCGAGGAAATAAGACAGCATAGAATCAGAAACAGGTTTATTGCCAAGTAGGTTAACTCACGAGGAATCTGTGATGCACAAAAATAAAAATAAAGGTAAAACACTGAATAAAAATGGGCCTTGTTAATGAGGCCGGTAGCAGAGGGGAAGAAACTGTTCAGGTGGCCAGAGGGGGAGCGGGGTACACAGTTTATGTCCAGGGTGGGAGGGGTCTTCTATAGCTACATATTACACAATATACAATATTATAACAAGGTTCACAAAAATATAATAGAGATATGTATGAGGTATAGCGAATGAAATTGCAGCTAAGGCCTAGTTTGTTATGCTGTGTTGCTAGGTAGATTTTTTATTCAATTTTTAATATTTTCTAAAGATTTCTCTAACTTCTTCTACGCCTAAGTGTTAATGTTTGCTCTTGCAAGGCTTTTGAAATAGTTAACATAGTCAACCACACTGTTAGTTCTCTTCAGTTACTTATCTACAATATCTGTTACAGTACTTCCTTTTTCTGCTGAGAAAACTGACTCACATATATAAGCAAATCTAATGGTTTCTACAGGCACATTTGGGAGTATTGTTTCTACCTTTAAAAGGTGTTTCAGGATGACATGTGTATACATATTCTGTGGCAGAAAAGCAATTTGGCAATGCCTATTAAACACGTGTTGTTGTGGTTAGCGTTGCAACAGACTGCATTTCTAAATGTGTTGTGTTGCAGAAGTTATGAGGCATTGGTCTTTGGTGTAATATTACATAAGGTACGTGACAGTGCGGGACAAAGTGGGGTAACATTGTCACGCTACCAGACTTCACTTGCAGGAAAGTGAAGTCTGGTAGTCAGTTTATGTTATGTTAAGCTGTAAATCATTACTGATTAACTTGGGAAGTCTGTCAGTGAGAGCGGCAGGTGAGACACGGAAGCAGAGTGGTGTAGCTGCTTTTGTTGGCCTTACTGTTTATCGTTTCTATATATTGTTTGTCTACACTCTGAATAATCTCTTTTTAAAGTTTATTTTTTCCCCATTTAAGGCTTACTTAAGCGGGGTTCAAAAAGAAGGTGTCAGGAGCTATACAGATTGGTAAGGGAATGTTATATTGGGGTGTATGAATGAGATTGACTTGACGAAGGTGTAAAGGGATTTATCAGAACATCATTCTATCGTTTTTCATTTCTGTGATGAGTGACATGTTTGCAAAGCCCTTTGTAATTCGCTTTATGGGATACCTATGTAGGTTGAAATATCCCCTTGTGGTTCTATCATTGGCACTCTCATTGATAAACACTTCCACTGAACTGGAGGGTTTGGAATAAGCAATTCTATTCCATAAAGCAGAAGGAAACCTTTAAACAAAACAGCCTGAAGGCCCAGAGAAGCACAAGTACTTCCATCCTGTGCCAGAAATACTTGAGAAGCTCACTGCCGTTTGTATTGCAACATGTTTGTCGTCATAATTAACTCTTCAGTAGAAAGCTGGAAGTGACCAGTCATTAACGAACGGGTCGTATATCCTGGAAATTAGTTGGCATTTGTGATTCCCTCGTATTGAGGTCGATGTGTTCTTTTAATGTATTTTAGAGATTCTGCCTGAACAACACGTTTTGGTATACACACACTTACACACAACAATCCAAAGGGAAAATCTCATGGGCTCTTTTTATAAAATATTAACTTCCAGTTTGGCCTACAAAAATACAACTTCCTGCAAACCTTTTATACACAAGCATGAATATAGTGTCATATTTCTGCTGCTTCCTGTTAACCTTAACCATCACTATATTCCATTCACTGCCATCAGTTTGTCTGTTCTTCTATGTAACGTAACTGATCGTATCCCGAAATAACCTCAAGTGTCAGTTTCATTGATGCACAATTCGTTGCCATTCATATCATCACCGTCTCCAATAATAAAGCTAGACATGTGCAGGCATGTTGGTTTCACATGGACAGCCACCTGAGGAATGTCACAAGCACTTCATCCCTGCTGCTGGAAAACACCTTTAACCGCATTACAAGTTCATGTGTAAAACTGAAACTGCAACGGGTATTCCAGCTTTTCTTATCACTGAAATGGGCTCAATCAAAAAACCGTACAATATGTTACATCATACATTGATAATGTCGTAGTGTCAGTAACGCCTCTCTCCCTAAACCACACCTCCAGTTGACAACAAATATTTCCTCTCTGAAAGCTCAGAGGCAGTCTCACATAAAAAGGGCTTGCAGCTCACTGAGAGAGGGTATTTCTCTTCTCTTTACTCAGCACTGTCTTTCAGTGTGTGCTGTGTGTATGGCGCATGTTTCCTCAGCATGATTTTTGCACAGACAGTCTCCAGGATCAGTGTGAGGATCCAACAAGCCGACTTTTGAATCTGACGGATCACAGTGAAGAGGAATCAGTGCCTGAGGAGAAGACTCCGGTTCAAAGGAAGCTACTACCAAGTCCAAAACAATAAGGATTCACTCTGCCTGGCAACAACTTTAACCATTATGCTTCCGATTGAATGACATTAAATAGGGCTTTTAGACATCAACTTCATTTATTGCTGTGAAAGCACAGCTAATTCAATTGTGAATGACTTCAATTACTCCTTTAGCGACAGAACAAAACATGTCTGTGAATACCACAGTTGACCACTGCAAAACACCCAATCAATCCACATATGAAGTCCTCTCATGGCTGATTATGGGAGAGTTCGTGCTGGGTCTGCCACTCAACCTGTCGGTCCTCTACATCTTCATCTTCAGGTAGGACAAAATCTCTCTTTGACGCCTACTTACTGTTTTCTGAAAGAACTTCAAATACATAAAGCCTTCAGGGAGGGGAACATTTTCAACTTAGTCAAAACCTTGACCTTGATGCGTGATTATTCAGCTGGGACTACCCTTCCTTTCACCAGTAATTTAGATAACAATATCCCAAAGAAAAGTCCAGAAGGTCACTTAGGGATAGCATGGGTTAATCCAGGTAACGTTGACCTACTATTAGAAGTTCTTTCTATAATGCGGAGGACTGACTCTTCTTTGGAAGAAAGCTGAATTTCTGCAAACGTTAAATGGTGACATAGTTGTGAGGAGCGTCTAGGCTGCTGTGACTCAGTCAAGTTGTTTCTTCATTCAATTAATGAATAACTGCAGATTCATGACTGTTAGCAGGGGGAAAATGTAATGCATGCTCGGTCAAGTGACTAGAAACAAAGCAGGGGCCAGTAGTTAGATCCAGATAGGGTTCTGGATGCTATTTTCAAATGCCTTGCAATTTCACTTCTTTAAAAGTCATTTAAAAACCAAACTATATTTAACACTTGAATTGACCTGAGTGCTTTTTGAACATATGATCCTTGTCTGCTGATCTTGAGATAAAAGGATAAACCTTTAGAACGTAACGTAACGTGAGTAAAGACAATCTGAGAGCAGCAACTTCAGCATGCAGGGAAGTCAGTGTTTCCTTTGGCACAATTTGACATTTTCTGCACTAAATTATACAGTGCAAACAAAAATCAACCCAGCTACAATAACAAATGTATCATAAAGCTACATTAAAAATGCACCAATACTCTGATAAAGAACTCCTTTTGCACGGTGATTCCTACTTGAGTATTTTACATCAAGCAGCGTGATTCAGTTTGATGAATTGTCAGACTAGCAGAGATTCTGTACATTTGTACAAGTTGAGATGAATAAATAACAGCTTTGTCCATGGCTTCCTCTTTTCAGGTACAAGTTCTGGAAGAAAAAAAGTATCTTCCTGTTCAATATTGTGGTTGCGGACTTCTTGATGATGGTCTGTCTTCCTGCCAAGGCTTACGATTACCAGCATGGCCAGAGACGCAGCCCGAAACCACTCGCCTGTAAGTTGATGCACTTCATGCTGTTTCTCAACCGGGGAGCCAGCATTACCTTCCTCATCATACTCTCCATCGACCGATACTTCAACGTGGTTCATCTCGGGAGGAGGAACTTTGTCAAAGTGCTGAAGAAAACGCCTCAAATCTCCATCCTCATCTGGGTTCTCTTGCTTACCCTCACCATCCCCACTATGGTCAACTCCTTTGAGTGCTGCAACAGCCACGGCCGTGCGATAGAGACGCCTTCTTACGACGTGACGGACACCTTAAGAGAGGTTGGTTTGGATTTCTTGGGGTGTGAACAGTGTATTAGGTGTTGCAAAGGCTGCTATAATGCAATATAAATACAGTACATTTAGTTTGATACAGCAGTTAAATATTTGAGTGCCTAATATATCAGTCAGAGAATGAATCCTACCAAAGCTTTCACCAGTACAAAAGAACTTCAGTTATTTACACTTCCTCTTGCTGACCGTCACTACAGGTTTTTGCCTAAAGGTTCATTTAATAATACCCTTGTTTTTGGGCTAAGTTATATTTCATGTGACAATTTGAATAAAACAGAACACTTCCTTGCTGGTCCCGAGTTTTTGACTAAGTCAAAACAAGACAAGTAAAGACATGAAGAGCCTGAGTTGACATTGTTTCAATGTGAGTCACAAACCTCTGCACCTTGCAGAAAAATAAATGAGGGTGTAGAGAGTGGGTGACTGTGGATCAAGGTGAAATGGGAGTCTATTAATCGGAGCATCAGTGGGTTGATCCCCAGGGCATCAAACAGTTTGTTGTGTCCTTGGGCAAGATACCTGACTAGAAATTGCTCCAGGAGGCATGTCTGCGGTACTGATATGTATGTTGTTTCAGATATAAGCTCAAATGACACGTCACTTGACCCTGTTGCCTGTCTGTAGGTGTTGGGTGTCATACTTATAGTCACTTCTCTTTTCAGATCGTCTACTTCACTCAGATCCTCATCCCCTTCACCGTCCTCCTCTTTTGCACTGTGCGCATCGTGAACCGGCTGCGGAGGAAGACCGTGGGGGAGAAGACCAAACTGAGGCGAGCGGTGCTGGTGGTCATATCTGTCGTCGTCGTCTTCGCCCTCTGCTTCCTGCCAAGCACTATAGCCAGAGCGGTGCTGCTGGCCGTCCGGCTTCAGGATTGGCAGAACGCAGAGAACGTTGTGGTTCAGGTGTACGACAGCCTCATGGTGCTGTCTTTCATGGACTGCCTGCTGGACCCGCTGGTGTACTGCTTCTGTAACTCAGGCTTTAAAGACGCTTACATTTCCACCTTCTGTCCGACCTTTCTACAGAAGAAACTGTTGAAAACTGACTTTGGATTGGGAACAACAACAACAACAACAACAACAATCATAACAACTACTAATTCTGGAAATAGAACTGTCTGTTTGAAAAAAAAGTGATCATATATTTTCCCTCCCTTGAGAGCCAAACCACCGTTCCACACAGGTGTTTTCAGCAGCCCGAGCAGATTACAGTTTTTTTTTAAAGTACTCAGAAATGCATTTTACTCAAAGGCTGAAAAGAATGCAGGCACGAAAGTTGCCCGGCAACACGCCTCCTCCACAGAGCTCATAAAATACAGGCATAATCCTTATCTGCTCAAACGCAGGGTGCTTATGCTTTATCTCGAGCTGGTCTTGTTCCTTGGTACCTACCGTGCGTACGCGCACACGCACACGCACACACACACACACACACACACACACACACACACACACACACACACACACACACACACACACACACACACACTCTCTCTTAGTGGGTTACTTTCTGATATGTTTCTGAGGGTATCCCTACCAACTGTTTAATAGCTTCCTTTTGGAACTAAAGAAACCATCATTTTTAACATTTCAAGAACTAATATTTTCCTTCCGCTATTTTTCTATGTGAAATAAACATTGATATAGGCTCAGTAATGTGTCACATCAAACCTACTACTAGGGAATCGTCAGCAGTAGAAGGGGAAAATCCAATATTTTTGATCAAATACCACCGTATCGATATTTGGTCGATATTGTTTTGTTGTTTTCACAAAATATTTCCCATCAGTAATGTGTTTGACTTATTGGTTACATGCAGATAATAGAACAGTGAATATGTAATGTCTGTTATGCAGCTTTTAAAATCAAGGCAACACCACATTACAATATCAAGGAAGTGCAGTTATTGTTCGGGGGAAAAGAGATGTTAAAATAAACTTCTGAATCAGCCTCAGAATTTTGGGGCAGCAGAGACTTCCCAGTCTACCGATGGTTTACTGTGGAAGTTATCTGCCAACTGTTTAGGGTGTGGAATAACAGGGACATGTATGAAGAGTAATGAGAGTGGCTGCTTCCTTTCAAATGTAAAAATCAAACAAGAAAAAAATAGTTTCTAAATGTTTGTAATATTTATATTTTTATATCCTTTATTTTATTGTAAAAAGACATTTTAGGGTCTGCAAAACTCCATGTATCACTCAGGAAACTTTGTATCTCTGCGTTCATCATCATTACCTGGAACCAGTCTCCCCCGTCCCCTCAGTGAACAGGACATTTGGATATTTTCGCAATTGCTCCTTGAAGCTTCAGTTATGTATTTCGTCCGTTCACTGATGCCTAAATAATGACTCATGTTGTTTCCTTTTTCCATAAATCAGAGTAAAAACTAGCGTGGTGTTTAAAATGAAGTCATAACGTTCGACAAATGTCAAACCTAAGTGGACTGCAGAAACCTGGAAGGCTGTTTTAGATGTTCCTCCTTCACGCTGTATACAAATCTGTGATGTTGATTATCCAAAAATAACTATTTGTATAAGATTGAGGCACTGACTGGGGATGTTTGTATAGGGCTGCTGTAAATAAAGAGAATAAAGGTCTTGGCGATGCAACGACATGCAAAGCTTTTACTGCGAAACCACATTCCTCTTTTTTCTAATGGTGTAACGCTACCCCAAGCAAGTACTGAAAGCAACACGTCTAAAGCTCCTCTGTTCACTCCCACATCTTTGCTAATGTTGACGTTGTAAACCTCAGCACGGAGGTGTTTTCAGTCACTTTGTCATCACTTTGCACTGATTGTGTACGTGCAATCTGTTGGAAACAATGAGGTAAACACGTCACGTATTGCTGTCTATCCATTTCCTCACTTCCTACTGTCTTTCTTAAAGCCTATGTGTAGACACATTCACGCCTCATTTTCACCTTATGTTGTAATCATGTTGGGAACATTTGGAGGTGTATGGTCTTTGCTTGAGGTGGCTTTCAAGTTGAGGCTAGCAGAGCAGAAATATGACAGCAGCAACAACAACAACAGAGAAAAGAAGTATGAAGACAACAAACTCTAAACACAGAGCAACAGTGAACATCGGTGTTATTGCTGCCACAATCTCTACAGATTGGCTCCACGCCCTGTCTGCCTTTTTTGTTAATACTGTAATGGCTCAACGGATAGTTTGGATTGTTTGAAGAGGAGTTATCTGAGATAATTATTTACTGCACGCCCCCAGTTTGGAGAAGAAGAGAGGAGTTACCTGCACATAAGCTAAGTGATGTGCTTCTGTGGATGGGGGAATCAAGCAAGAACTATTTTAGCAACCTGAAAAGAGAGGGCAATTTTTAAAACTATTTTCCTTGTTTTCCAGGGACTTGAAACTGTTTCTAAACAAAAGGGTGCGTTCAACATAAGAGTTGCAGGTTTATCAGTTTATTTGTGTTAATGTTTGACTTTGGTGAACAGAACAATCCCTTTTAAAATATGGGTTTATTCAGAAAAGGCTCAGCTCACCTTTGGATTTGAAATATCAACAATCAGTCATTCATACAAAAGTGAGTTAGAGAGTATATATTTTGCATCCAGCCTTATACTTGAGTTGGTTCTGTTCGACACCGACCTGTTTTCATTAGAGTCCCCTCTGTGGATCTGCTCAATTTGACGTTGAAACCTCTCATATGGATGATCTGGAACCTAGAAACACACAAACATGAACAACTGAACATGCTGCACAACTGGAAAACTGATCTGAAGTTCTGCTGCTATCTAGTGGCAGGAAGCACACAATAAAAAGAGTGTTATGAAAAATAAATCCTTGCACTATTACCTAACACTTAATCAACAGGAAGCTGAGCCTTAGTGTTGGTTCATTATGCTCATAATGGAGAGTGAGATGTGTTTGATTATACTGTATATATTTGATAAGAATACAATTAAAGTAAACTGTGCTTCATTATTATCAGCATGTGGCTTCAGACTGGTGGTTATGTGTACTGGAATGCATAGAACTCAGCCGACCTTACTTTCTTTTCAACCTTTTCCAGCAAAACGTAAAAAGCTTATTGACGTTATACACTGCCTGGCCAAAAATAAAAAGGTCACACACTCCAATATTCGTTGGACCGCCTGCAGCTTTGATTACGGCATCGTTTCCACAAGCTTCTGCACTGTCTCAACATTTATTTCGGTCCAGAGTTGCATTCCTTTTTCACCCAGATCTTTGTATCGATGACGGGAGATTCGAACCACTGCGCAAAGTCTTCTCCTGCACATCCCAAAGATTCTCCATCGGGTTCAGGTCTGGACTCAGTTTAGGAGGCCACCTAAGCAACGCATGCCTGCTGCCTTGACTAAGGTCTTCCAAAGGAATAAAAATATGACAGATATTCGCCGTGTTACTCTGTCCTGTTTTCTCTCATTCCAAACAGTGACCAACTCCAGCCTCCCTTCTCTGCAGAACGCACTTTAAAAGTAATAATAAAAAAACGAATTGGAAAAAACAAACAAAAATGTCTTCATGCAACGAAGCAGGCCTACCTCACCCTGCTCCCCCCCACCCCTAAAAAAAAGCAGCATATATTATTTAAAACCCGCGTAAAATGAGTTACCTTGCGAGTCCCAGCTGAGTTACCGTTGTGACCGCTGAGTGCCGTTAACCGGGACTACAGTTTGTCCGTCACAACCTACTTTATTGTACTCGATAAATATATTGTTTTAATTCAACTTAGTGTTCATCTTTTAAAGTGAAATGAGGGCAGAGGTTATTTTGTTTACCTCCCAAAAGGGGTACAGGTGGATATTCACATCACTTCCGGTACGACCCTTCAAAATAAACTCATTGTTTTCACGTGTTTTTGAAAAACTGGGATTGTGTTTTTTTTAATGTATTTATTTATATACCTGTTAATATGTTTTATTTGTTCATTTATTCATTTATTCTCTTCCTCCTTTTTTTGTAATTGAGAATGTTGGCCAACGTCAAACAAATTAAAACGTCTCCTTTTTTTGTTACACCTTTATTTGTATAATTTTATTTTGCTCATTTGCAAAAATAAAGAGGAATAAAAATGTCTATCAATAGAGATTTACATTATATTAGTCTTATTTACCTTTGTAAATGGTGAGTTTAGATTGTTGTGCTAGGAAATAATCTAACTGTTTCCTGTAGATGTGTTTCTGTGGGCAATGGGGTCATCAGCAACATTTTCACTCACCTATTTTCACCAAGAAATATGCTAAAAATAAAGGGCATTAGTTGTTTATTATTCAAAGTGTTTATTTGTATGATTTCCTACCTTTTTTGTCACTTAAAATAACCTCAAATCCTGTGCTGGGTTAGCATGTGCTAGTACCCTAAACACACCACGTGATGGCAGCATACTCATGTGGTGTATTTACCAGGGTGGGTCCCCCTGAGTATAACATATTAATCAAACATTTCCCTTTTTTAAAAACGGGATCCAGTCAAGCTGGTGTCATCCTGCAGAGATAACATGGATGTACTGCATAGGTCAGTTTTTATATATAAACAAAGGACCCATGCAGCGCTGAGTGTATTGAAAGATCATTTTCTGTAATACAAAAATCAGGCAAACACTTTTGTTTTGTTACTTTAATTATCTTGTGGTCCAAATTCTGGGGCTTTTCCACATTGAAAAGTATTTAAACTTATTTGACTTTACTTTAAAAGGCTGATGCATATTCATTTTCTTGCAGGCAGGTGCGTAAGAGAAACAAGGAAATATAAGTTCTGGCCCCTAGAACATTATCTGGTAAAATATGAGGGGGATATCACGTCCCTCAAATCAATTTACCCAAAATAAAACGGGTCAATGTTAAAAATATTGAATATTTGCACAAAATCTCCCAAATTAGTGGTGAGATTTTGCTGGTCAGGTCTCTGTCCTGCAGTCTGCATCATGGAGGCCACCCAAAGCAAGAGATCCAAGATGGCGCTCTGCCATTTCCAAAAAGACCCATCTTTTCCTTCTCTTCATGGTGATGCCAAGCTTTGGAGGGCCTGGCGCCAAACACACTCTCCTGCTGCTGCTGGTGTGTGTGTGTGTGTGTGTGTGTGTGTGTGTGTGTGTGTGTGTGTGTGTGTGTGTGTGTGTGTGTGTGTGTGTGTGTGTGTGTGTGTGTGTGTGTGTTGTTCTGTGAAAAAACACACATAGCACTAATATCTGAATATGTTCTTAATTAAATGTTGACTTTCTGCTGCAAAAAATAAAATGGTGAACGTAAATGAAGAAAGAGGGAATTTTTTGAACTTCGTTAGCAGAAAACAGTCAACGATTTTGCATACTGTATTAATTGTTTCCAATTAAGGATCAATTACTGTGCTATTTCTTCATCTGCCATCCAAAAAACACATGCACAGTGTACATATTCAAACAGAACTCGGGAATCATAAGCTTTTAATCAGTTTTATTCCTCAACAGACTTCTGAAAAGTAACCTGCATTGGTTTTAAAGTACAACATACAATAATCATCACTAATAAAGCATTCTGAGGAGGAGAAACCTGATGTTTTGCTTCAGTTGTAATTCAAAACAGTCACCAAAAACATCCTGCGGTCATGGATTTAAAACAGGGCAATTTGGACTCTAAAACACAAAAATGGATCAATGCATTCAGCGTGAAGATCGTGTAGGATGTTCACCCCTTTCTTCACTTCATTTCATTAGATTACATACACATGGATCTAATAGAATTGTGTCGAGGAGGATTTTTGGGTAAAGCCTTTACAAAGGTACCATGCTACAATGCAAGCTATATGCATCATTTTGAGGCACTGGGATGTTTACTCATACCAACGAGCTGAGGAGACTGACAGCCTTAATTAGCGTCTCCACGGCAGTTTATGTCTCCGGGTTACATCAGGCAGAAATCTGCATTGCAATGAGTGTTATTCTTTCAGCAAACTGAGCTACCGCTTCCGGCAATCACTGCTTACTTTCAGCAAGATGAAGCGTTTGGTTTCGTATGTGCTTATACAATATAAATGTTGTATATGTCAAATCAAATGTTTATACGTCTAAAACTCATTGCCTATTTGATTATGTAAGCATTTTAAAAATGAAAACCATTTCCTGGTTGCATCCTTACTGAGGGAGATGTTGCTAGGTTGTGATTGGCTAACTACGCCTTGCTCTTGATTCCTATTGGACAGGAGACTCCAGTCCCGCCCAGCCCACAGTATCCATCAGGGTTTTTGCTCAGGTACTGCTGGTGGTAATCCTCTGCGTAGTAGAATGGTTGTTCCTCTGCTATTTCTGTTGTTATCTCCCCAAAACCTTCCTCTGTTAGTACCTGAAAGAAACAGCGACATAGACACAAGATACATGAATGTTATTAGGACATAAACTGGGTAAAACAAATGGAGTTTTTGTAGCAGAAACAACAGAAGAATATAAGGAGGATAAGATGACTTTGGTGATGTCTGTGGGAATCAGTTTTCTAGGGCGACAAGTCCTCGTACTGCAAAATCCAAATAGTCCTCTCGTTAAAAAACAGGGAGAAGTGCGTCTGTGTTAATGCAGAAAATACACATATTCACAGTACAATCAGTTGGCAGTGACACCTTCTCCTCCTTGTGATAAAAATAACTCAACCAGATGGCGTGTCGTTCAATTAAAAAACAAACAGAAACATGAAAAGACACACACACACACACACACACACACACACATATAAAATGTCCTGTTGGAGGGGTGTTGCTATTTTTTAGAAAGCGAGCATGTTTACGACACAGCACGATAATACCATGGTCCGTGGAGGAGCTTAATTTGGTACGACATTTACATGTTTAGCCTTTTATCTGCAAAGCTGCCGTTATCCCTCCCAACACGACAGACCCTGAAAACCCCAAAGCCTCTGAACTGCAACACAGTTATGGTAATTATTCTGCTGGTCACCCTAAATAATATTACAACCCTTCAGTCATTCATCATGATGTAAACTTTAACAGGAACTTGTGAGGGTCCATTTAGGATCCAAGCACCAATTCCAATAAAGCAATATTTTGCTTTATTTACTGGCCGAGTGTACAGGTTAAATATTTAATATCTGGGTGCTTCATTTGGTTTTATGTATTTTAGCTGCAATACAATCACATCATGACAATCACAATAATTAACTGCTCAATTATACGTTCCATTTTTATGGTAATTACCGAGCAGCTTAGGCTTGCTAACTAACAGAAATAGTTTATACACTGCAGTCATTTCATAACTGATGAAGCAATAATGAAGCAACATTTGCTTAGAAGTTTATGGAGGGATCCTTGAGAAATGAGGTTATTGGAAGCTGTTCAAAATGAAATGTGAGCTCCTCAAATGTGAAATGATCTCACCTGTAATTGGTGATAATGTGGTGCGAAGATATATCGATGAAGAGTAACAATGTCTTTTTATATGAAGTGCCTTGCTTCATCTGGCTCAAAAAAGATTCTAATTAAGATCACCACAGGCATACAGCCCATAATAACACTCGCCTACTGTACGTTTATAAATGTATCAGTCTAACCCAATGTATTTAGACTGTCCTGTTGATACTATGACTTACCTTTAATGTCTCATTAAATTATGCATTTATACTGGTGATAGTAAAAAACAATCTCAGATTTCAGACAAACTACTTTTTCTCTAAATCTTAAGACAGGTTTTTATTAATGGGACCATATTACTCAACTATAATGCAATTTATCAAGCTTGTTCTGTACAGGATCTACTCGTCTTGTCACAGTTGTCCATAACCTTTCCCTTATTGCATCCATGAAGTTGACATTTGTAGAATTTGAGTAAAATTTCCAATGACTTTTTGGCTTAAGACTGTCAATAAAAGTGCAAATCTAAACACTCAATGCAAAAGAGATAGACAGAGGACAGAAAGCAGCATAAAAGCAGAGTGTAATGTGATAGAAAAAGAAGGTTGATTGCATTATTTTTCAGGCTTAATGTTAAATGGCTTGTTTTGGATGCACTTTCACTTTGAGAGGATTAAACTCCCGGGGGAAATACTAAAACACTCTCGGTTTTATTTTTAGTACACAGAAACAATCAAACTTGAAGTGGTGCTGGGTAATTTCACACATTGGTGCCTCTAATAGTGTGTGAGTGGTAATTGTTTGAAATCCATTTGCGCTTTACTGACGTCAGCACTCGGAAGTTGTGTAAAAAGTTTTGGGCAATAAGGAAAACTAACAAAGAGGGAAACAGATCCAACGCTGGTGAGTTTAGCTTTTAATGGACAGAGTGTTTACTTCCTGCCGGTTGATTAATCACTTCCTGTTCTGACTTCACAATTTAATTTGAGTGAGTAGGGTGGGGGTAATACCAAAACATTTAACGACTGTTCAATTAAACCACGGCAAAGAAATGGAGTTGAACTAAGTGTCAATTCAAACTTCAGATTCTTTTTCCAAATTTCCAACTATTTCTTCCAAAGATCTGACTTTTTTTCTAATTTCTGGAGTTTTCCTAAATGTCGACTTTAAAAAAAACCAGATTATTTTGTTTAAATTATTACTTTTTCCTCAAATTCTGCCTTTTTTTTCAAATGTCAGATTTTTTTCTAAATTTCGACTTTTTGAATTTCCGACTATTTCTTCCAAATGATCCCTATTTCCCTAAAAGTTCAGATTTTTTCTCATTATTCTAACTCCTCAAAGGTGAGTACAAAGAAAGGCATAAGCAATACACTTTTATGAACTCAAAACAATTGCAATTACAATTGTAAGACAATAAGAAGAGCAACAAACCCAAAGCACACTATGGTACATCCGTCAATAACTAGGTAACCCTTTCTTAGAGCGTGACCTACTTTATCATCTATTTTCCCCCAAATCGGGACCGTAAGTTACAAAATCAACATCATGCTCTCTTAAATAAAACGTAAAACTATTTAGGTAATAAAGTAGGGTCATTTTCTCATAGACTTCTACACAATGTGAATCTTTGTTGCAACGAGTGGAGTCGCCCCCTGCTGGCCATGAGAGAGAATGCAGATTTAAGGCACTTCAATTTTAGTTTAACCTTTTTAGACCTGGTTGTTGCTGCCGGGTTTTCTTTTCCTGGCTCTCCACTTTAATCTAATATAATGTGACTCCACATCCAATTTGACTGCAGCTGACATCCTCTTTAAAGATACCACTTTTTTAAAACCACAATTCAAGTCTACAGAGGCAACATTCATTTGTTAGACTCTTCCTTTAAGAGATTGAACATTGGCTCTAAATGCTGGGTATAGGCAGCTTCAGGCTACAAAATATGGGCCCTATCATCAATCCAACACTACCTGTGAAGCCCAAAATGGCTGCATTTTTAATAATACTCGTCTATTGGCATTCTCAGACATCCTCCCTGCCCGTGCCCGTGTTTGAGTGCGTTTGTTTGGCAGGTCCTGCTGCTGTGGTAGCAGCCCGCTATAGATGCATAATTCACATCCATTAATTTGCATGTCACAGAAGTAGATTTCTCATTTGAAATGCAAATACCTTGACTGCTCTGGCAAAGCAGGGAAAACGTGAGCAATACTGATAAGCACCCAGGAGACAGAGGGAGGAAAGGAAAAAAGGTAAAGCTGGCATGTTAGAAAGGAAAGACAGGGATGTCATAGACAAAGGAGGAGGGAGAAAGAAAGGAAAATGAAATGGGAAAGCATCTGTTTTGTGTTCAGAAGAAGATATATGAGCGTTTGTGAAAACAAAATGTAGCCGGAGAGGTGAATCAAGAGGGAATGAGATGCCAGAACAATGAGTACACACTGCTTTAGCACCCACAGAGCGAGCACACAGTATTACATAAAGCATGCAAGTACACACACACACACACACACACACACACACACACACACACACACACACAGTTTCCCACTTCCACCTGCCATTTTAGACGCAGTGCACACCCTAATGATGGGTAGGAGGCAAGAAAAGAAAAGGGAGGCTCCTTTCATGCTGCAGACAACCGCCAACCGCCTGAAAGGTAATTTTCTGCAGTGCTGTTGTACTTTACACACACACACACACACACACACACACACACACACACACACACACACACACACACACACACACACACACACACACACACACACACACACACACACACACACACACACACACACACACACACACACACACACACACACACACACCAAATTCCCCAATCACTCTGTGTGAACAATACAATCAAGCCAGGCAGCGTAGAGAACATCGTCAATACCCTGACTCCAAACGATCCAGACTCTCCTCTCTCTTTTCACCACTGCTGGCATGACATCTCTTCCATACATGTGCGTCAGGTTCTCATCTTTGCATGAGTCAAATGTGGCAACAAAATAACAGGCGTTATTTGAATCTGGGGATCAAGAGAGGATATTAAAGAATTCAGCAAGTGTCTGGGAGGCGTGTGCTGTGATGCATTTCACATGTCCGGCTGCTTTAAGGAGAGGAGAAGGGATGTAGTTGGAGTTTAAAGCAGTAGCTTCGTGGCTCCAGGGACAGGAAGAAAGACAGCCACCTACAAAGACAAGGAGGAGGACTCCAACCAAGATTTTTTGGGAGCACAGAGTCATTAATATTTTAAAGACGGGGCTGCAAAGTAAATGTACGGAGGACGAAAGCTGCATCTAGTCTCAACAGAGAGAAAAAAGCCCTGAATTATTGACACGTCCTCTTCTTCACAAAGCTTTGTGTGAAACATCCAATAAAGAGGACAATATCAAAACACAATCTCAACAAACCCTTACAGTCAGCATGCGTGTGTGTGTGTGTGTGTGTGTGTGTGTGTGTGTGTGTGTGTGTGTGTGTGTGTGTGTGTGTGTGTGCGTGTATGTTAGTTTTGCAACTGAAGCGTTTTTCTTTTAGTGGAGGACAGATTTAAGGCCCAGATGGTTTGGCATGGAGTGTGTTTGCTGTAGGCCAACTGCTATCACACACACACACACACACACACACACACACACACACACACACACACACACACACACACACACACACACACACACACACACACACACACACACACACACACACACACACACACACACACACACACACACACACACACACACACACACACACAGATGGGAGAGGATGGGGGAGACAATCTGGTGAGCGAAAAAATAGAAAACAAAACCTAGAAAGATTGATAGAGAGAGATGTGGTGGTTATATGAAGGGAATCTATCTATTGATCTATCCACCTACAGCTGTGATTACAGGACACACACACACACACACACACACACACACACACACACACACACACACACACACACACACACACACACACACACACACACACACACACATTCTACATTAACTCTGCATTAAGATAATGGACAAACTATGTAGTAAATCTGGTCCTTATTCAAAAAGGTAGACGGTCATTTTGTTCACAAAGATATAAGTCTTAAAATATACGCTGAAAACTTAGATGTACTTATTACACCTCACAAATATGTACAAAAGAAGAATATATATATACAATATGGAGTCTTCTGCTAAAGAAATGGGACATTCACCTCGGGGGGACGCATTATAACTCACTGGGTTTAAAACAACAGAAAATAAAAAGGTGAATCCTCTGAGGATCAGGACTGTCTTCAGCATATGCTTTTTTTAAATGCTATATGTCTTGTCTCAAAGCAGAAATGTGGATGTACACTTAATATATTTCCAAAGCAAATGATTCCCTTTGCATCGTTCCTACAGATTTAAAAACTGGACTGTTTGAAGTATTGGTTGTACAAAATGTAGGTTAGCCAACAGCTAGCTCACAATGAATAAAATCGACCGTGTCTTTGTGTTTGTGATCGGCTCAGCCTTTAACTGATCTCAGACACCCACTATACTGTACGCCTCATTTCTGTCTGTTATTACGCTCCAATCTCTCATCTTAAAGTCTAAAAGCAACTTCATTCTGTATTTGTCGACCCGTGATTTACTGCAACATCATCTGCTCAAAGGTCCCCAAAACCACTGGGATTTATCCTCTGAGGACTAAAGACATCCACAGCACAAAACCAAGAAAATCAAGATGTTAATGAGCTAAATCCTGTCTGTCGTAGTAAAGGTCAATCCTCTTGGGAGCATGAGTGTGCTCAGAGACATTGCTGCATTGTGTTTTGTTGTAATGCATTTCTGTTTCTCAATGATATCCTCTTCACACAGCCGATGTGACACAACAACACATTTCACCACAACTCAAGAGGGAGCAAAAGCACACTTCCACACGTCAGCTACATCTCAAGTTTCTCCACTGAATGGGCCCTGAACCAGCCTGCACATACAAGAGAAATGCATCAAATGTATTACACGTTAGCGTAACATTCAGATATACTTAAGGGAAATCCGTGTGAAGATACAAGATAAAACCGTCTCTTTTATTTGCCATCATGATGTTTTAACTCGTTCTGTGGATGTGTGTCACGTCTCAATGAACCCTTACAGGACATTAGTGTAAAATACTACATGTCACAGTGACATCTTGATAACTCAGGGACATATTCTCTGTCTGTAAGTTCAATTTCAGTATTGTAAGAGTCATTTCTAAAGAGGCCCTATCATGCTTTTGGGCGGGGGGTTTCCTCTTCCTGTAGTGTGCTATAAAAGTTTTAGTGCATGTAAATGGTCTGCAAAGCCTAATCTTATCTTATTAAACTGAAATCATCCTTAGACTCTCCAAATGGTGCCACAGAAAACTACAATACAGCTTTCTCGTTACACATCAAATTCAACAGCTTGAAACTTCAGAGGCGAATCCTGCAAATCTAGACACAAAAAAAACGGGAGCATGAACAAGGGCAGGAACAGGACAAAGAGAAGGACTCTAATGAAGAGCAGACCAGTGTGGGAAAGAAAAGAATAGAGTAACCTCCTCCTCCTCTTCGTCAGTTTCCATAGCAACAAGCCCTGTTGGTGGGATAGTGGATGCAGAAGTCTCAGCAGGAGAGAGTTCAACAGAGGGTGTGTGTGTGTGTGTGTGTGTGTGTGTGTTTTCACAGTATATGACAAATGTTCCATGCGTGCACACACAGACAGAGCCTTTATATTTCAATAGCAATGTGAAAGGAAAAGGGATAGGCAGCAGAGGGGGATTATGGGAAAAGGAGTCCAATAAAAAAAGAAGAAGGTAGTGCTTGGGAAGAACATAAAGACGGAAGGATGGAGGCAGAGAAAAGACCGGATGATGGGCTCAATTCAAGCGTTTAAAGGGATACTTTGGATGTTCTGAAGTCGGGTTGTCGGAGGTTATTGTTAACCGTCAGAGAATGGAAACAGGAAGTGTAGCAGAGTGTCAGTATGGAGCCTAGTGCCCTGTTTCTAAAACTGGGGGTGTGCTGACTGCCATCTATTTTAGGTAATACACTGACTATAAATCAGTCACACAACTTCAATTTAAAACATCTACAATATTCTGATAATGGCTGACTTGTGGATAGATGCGAGTACCTTCTGGTATTGATCTTTGGAGGCCAGCGCTTCCTCGAGATGCTGCTTAGTTTCCACGTAGATGGCTGAGCGGTACGGCGTCCCTGCGTCGTTCCCCTGTCGCATCCCTTAACACACACACACACACACACACACACACACACACACACACACACACACACACACACACACACACACACACACACACACACACACACACACACACACACACACACACACACACACACACACACACACACACACACACACACATACACACATACACGTATAAACATGTAGATTTCCAGGATTACAGCTGACGTGACGTGCCTTTGCTGTGTCATATCTTAGCTTAGGCAAACATTTGACTTGTCTATCTTGACGAAACCTTGAATTCAAAGTCAGACTATAGGTTGTAGCCACTCATCGTGCTGTAGAGATGGTAAACATGTGTCGTGTGTGTGTTACAGGGTATGAATCCTTATATCTTGACTTTGGATCTTATGCACCTCTATGTTTGTTGATCATGTGCAGCCTATAGTTCAACATTTCACATTTGAGTGTATGGCAGGATAGTGCTGACAATAATTACCTCAGACATTTACCTTGCAAACACGTTGCTGTTCTAAACTTGCATTTGAATGTTGACTGTCATTTTGAATGTTTGTGGATATTTATTGGTGTTTACAGTGTAAGATATTGCTGAATATGTGTTTGTAACAGTAAAGTTGAATAGACAAATGTGACAATACAACAAATATGCTTACAGTTTTTCCAGGTATCAAGCCTTCTTTCTTTCAGGCACATGTTTATCAATGAAACCAACATCTCCTAATGTTCTGTAAAGGTTTAGTTGTGAGTGTGTCTCAGTTCGTACCTTGAGTCGGGTTATGGCTTTCCCAGAACACTTTGAGCAGGTTGGCGAAGCGGATCTTCTCTGGGTGGAAGACGACTCTCACCACCTCAGTGTGGCCCGTCCTGCCTGCAGAATGGGAGCAGGATTATCTTGCAGCAGACAAAACGTCCAGACTTGTTTCCTCTCAAGCACATCTCATCTTTTGATAAGGTCGTGATGAAACTGTAGATGTTATGTAATGGTTATATAAATGGACAAAAGCTCCTAAAAGAAGTGCAGCTTGAGTTGAGACGGGTCTATTGATTCCAAGGTCGAGGACAAATTCTGAAACTTTCATCAAATTCTTTTTCCATCTCTTCATTAAGTAATCCTTCAAGCCAAGGTGCAATACACATGGTTTCTACTGCCTGATGGTGTGTAATACCAAACATTGCTGTAATTTGCACATAAAAGAGGATAATGATTCATGGATTAACGGTTGGATCATTTGAATGCAAACATTTCAGAAAATGCTTTTGTTCAGTTTCAGCAATACTGCTTTTCTTAGTTTTATATGATATAAAACTAAATGTCTCTGGCTTTTAGATTGACAAACCTTTGTTTTTTAAAGGTTGAATCCATAGAAAACAGATCTGCAATGAGGATTTATTCAATTGATTGCCAAGTATTTTAATAATTGATTAATTGTTCATTTTTATCAGCTGTTCAGTGAAAATATTTTTTGATGAATTAAAAATATACGTTAATACTTTTATTTGTTTACATACTTTTTCCCCCCCGGATGTGTATTTTATTTCATATAATTAATGTGTGTTTGCCCTTTATTTAATATGCAAGTCCACCTAATTCAACCTACAGACAGACAGCTGCTGATGGTAATGAGTGTGACCCGTTACGCTGCTCCTCATCTTCCTCCCCCCCCCCCCCCACACACCCCACTCCTCTCTCGTCTCTCTGTTTTATTGCTTTTTTAATATCAGGAGTTATGGATTCCTACGGTAGATCTAGCGGACAGAGACAGAGCAACGGTCAATATGAAATGAATGCCTCTCAGGAATAAATTCATCTCGGACAAGACGGGAAATAAAGAGATGTCTGGAACCAGAGAGGAGAGTTGTTGTCCACATAATGTACATTTAGAATGATCTCATGTACTCAATATGTCACTTATATAACCTAATGACAGCTGTGAGGTAAGTCAAGGATTTATAAAACAACAGTAAATATATACAAAGATGGACTGTTCATTTAAGTACAATTTAAACACATTTCTCTTTCATGCTATTTTGGTTTTCCACTACATTTCAAAAGGTAAAAATCGTATTAAAAAGTCATAAGGCCTTGTAGCTTCCTGAATACTTCTGAGCCAACGCTACCTCTATCTCTTTAATTTTCAGCCATTACCAGTAAAAATAAACCCTAATAGGACTGTAGTCGGGGGTGGCTTTGAAACAAGAACTGCAAACTAGAGACGTTTGAGAGTGTTAGTGTTTGTGTTTCGTCCGGTGAAAACAGGTCCATTACTTTTATGCAAAAAGAATAAAACATGCACATTTAATTAGCACATTTCAAACCTACACTGATAAATATTTAATCAACAATGAATATTTTCTGTCCTTCCTGAAGATGGAAAGGTGTGAGGAGCTGCGTCTTCTTTCCTCTGCCAAGATACTGTGCTGATTACAAAACACACACAGGTTCAAATCCCGCTGTGGTTGCTGCAGTTTTGTTTTTAGAAACGACGTGTGCGTTAATGTCTAACTGTTTTATTCAGGGAGAGAGATATAGGAGTGTAGAAATATTATGTGAGAGTGAAGAACCTACATTATTACAGAGCTTTGTCGAATACTCGATTCTAATTGGTCGAGTTGGGCACTAATTGGTCTGTAATTTCTTTCTAGCACATCTGTTCATGTTGCGCTGTTAAATAAAGATAACAAACTATGAAAAGAGTATTGGTAATGGCTTCAGTTCTCTGCAGGGAAGGAAAAGCAGTGGAAATATAGAAAACAATTAAACTAAACCTGTTATTTCAGGTGTTAGAAACATGGTTTACTTCTGACTTAGTTTGCATGGAATAAATGAACACGAGGAAACTAAGTGAGGGAGAAACAGGGAGACAGGTGGTGATGCACGTCTAATGGAGGATTCCCTCTGCACGGGCCGGCTGGAGGAATCACTGGGAGGCCTGGAAATGCATCACACAGAAACACACACACACACACACACACACACACACACACACACACACACACACACACACACACACACACACACACACACACACACACACACACACACACACACACACACACACACACACACACACACACACACACACACACACACACACACACACACACACACACACACACACACACACACAGTCTGCCCAGAGTGGTCAGACTTCAATAGCAGCTTTATCCATGCCCTGGTATAATAGGGCCTGTGGGAGATGATTCTGTGTGTGTGTGTGTGTGTGTGTGTGTGTGTGTGTGTGTGTGTGTGTGTGTGTGTGTGTGTGTGTCTTGTTTTCCTCAGCCTTTTGACTCGTAGTGATCAACAAACACTGCCCAGTACACTATGTGTGTGTGCAGTAGCTACCTGTGCAGACCTCGTTGTAGGAGGGGTTCGGTGTGTACCCTCCTGCGTAGCCCACTTGGGTGGAATAAACCCCCTTCTGTTTCCAGAACTTCCTCTCCGCTCCCCAGAAGCAGCCCATACCTTTATGAAAAGAAGACAAAATGTTAATAAACAACAAAATACAACTTTCTTTCAATTTCAACAGACAGGAAAAAGGCTGTGTGTGAATGGTTAGCAGGTTTTGAGCTGCAGATATTAATAAACGCATCAGCACGTATTGTTTCAGATTCTGTTGGAGCAAAAATGGGAAACCTTCTTTGATTTGAGCCTCAAAATATGAGGATTTGATCCTTTTTTATTTGTCATTATATCAAATTGGAGTTCGTTAAGTCTGTTGCGACATTACCATGGCCTCTGAGAACTTTTGAAATCTATTTTTTTTTACATTTCAACAGTGAATAAATACATAGAGAACAGACTCTGCACATAAGTGAATAATTAAAAAGTGTGAATGGCTTGCTGATTAGCTTAGGGCCCTTTAGCTTGAGTTTAAAGTGGAAAAAACCACAAAGGTTCAGATAGAGTATCTAAGGTAGAGGCCAGTAGTAGTCAAACATATTCAGTCTTGGAGCAATACAATATGTTTAATTTAAAATATGACTGGATGTATGTAAATTGGCTGATCTAGTATAAAAACTAGCTGAAATCAACAGTGAAATACATTTGATTTCATACCAACTGCTACCCACCAAACACAGCCATCTCCGTCCCCTCTGGGAAAGGTGGAACAGTCTTGTTGCCGTTCACATCGTGTTTAGCTGCAGGAGAAACACACAAAAAGAGACAGAATAGGCGATGAGCATTAAATTATCCGGCAAACATTATCACCAACGCTGGAAAAAGCAGAATGAGAGAAAAGTGATTTTTAATAATCGATCGCTTACGAATTACTGTAATATGAGGCTGTGGGCCACCACTGCGAGTAGAAATGTTTTTGTTTAGTTCCACTGATCCTATCCATCCATCCATCCATCCATCCATCCATCCATCCATCCATCCATCCATCCATCCACCTATCCACCTATCCATCCATCCATCCATCCATCCATCCATCCATCCATCCATCCATCCATCCATCCACCTATCCATCCATCCATCCATCCATCCATCCATGCACCCATCCACCCA